>NW_028275104.1:0-57513 GCF_037043125.1 Eumetopias jubatus | reverse complement strand
CTATGGTTTCAGTGAGATGAAAATGTTTTCCGTAGTGGGTGTGAAGGCGTAACGGACATGGGCTAGACTTAACTCTCCGTGTCGAATGTGCCTACAGTCATGACATGAAGAACGATGTATGGAAATGGAGGATGTGAGCAAGCCTAAGGAAGATGGCATACGTTTGTTTAACTCTAAGAACAAATCTATTTTGTTGCCGTCCTTCGACTACCATCTCTTTTCGTAAGTTTGGAAGCAGCTTGTTAAACCTTGTGTGCAAGAAAATAGTTGGAACCCGCGATCCTGTACAGCGGGTAACACGGTGTGCGGAGGGTTTCTCTCCTTTAAGTCCTGTGTCATGCGGGTGGATGGGTCTTCAAATGGACGTGGGCTCGCCTCAGGCCTAGTAGCCTTACACTGAACTCTGAGAAACAAGGCCACGTCAAACAGGCTGTCGTGCGAACATCTTGGATCTTGAAGATAGAAGCCCTTGGAGATATATGTGTTGCTCTCTAAGGGAAGGTTCTTATACTCACCTCTCAAGAAACAAAACTGCAGGGAAATAGTCTTTCCACTACCGCCTACAGGGAAGAATATGGAAGCAATTTCCAACGTTCGCAGTGAAGGCACAAATACTGTGTCATGTACCACAGCTTGAGAAAGAAGTTGTGTCGAACGTTTCTCCCTACTCAGATCTTGTTTCAGGAAGCTAGAAGCATTTTCAGTTTTTCGCCTGAAAGCGTAAGGAAAATGCCATAGGCTGAAGAGTGAAGAAAAATGTGGGTCGAATGTTACCACCAAGTCACAAGTTGTCCCCTATAGAGGTGTGTGTCTGGAAATGGGAGGAAGTGTAAGGAACGTGCTATACACTTAGTTCTACAAATCAACGCTGTGGAGGTGCGGTCCTTCGACTGCCACCTCCTCTGCTAAGAAACGAAGCGGCTTGATGCAAAGTGTGAAAGAAAGCAGAGGGGAAGCGTGATCTACCTTACTCGCGGAACAACATCTTATGGAGGGCTTCTCTCAAAGAACACCATGCATGGGTCACGAAGATAGAAGCGTCTTCCAAAGTATGCGAGTTAGGCAGAGGAAAGGCATACACGAATCTCTGCGAACCAAGTCTATCTCAAACGCGACTTCGAGCTCCCATCTGTGTTCGCGAGGAATTCACAGTCACAAAACGTATGTGTTGAATCCTAAACAAAGGGAGTACTATTCAGTCGGAAGAAACACCACTGCAGAGACACCGGGTTTCTACTAGCATCTCACCCTGGACATGGTGGACTTATCCAATGCAAAGTGTGAAATCGCAAGGAATGTGCCCCGTGCCTGTCCCACAGACATACTTACTGTAGAATCTCTGTCCCCATTCGAATCTTGTTCTGTGGGAAGTGTTTTCAAGAGTAGGAGAGAGAGCAGATGGAACGTGTCAAGGTTTTCATTGTGAGAAGGAAATCCATCAGGAAAGCCACACACGTAAGGATGAGAAGCACTTTAGCATGAAACGGTGAAGGCATCTTGAATGGGCCCTGTGACGGTGCTGGAGAAACCTCTTCTGAGGTAGGCTTCCCTCAGCTGTGCAACGGTTTCAGTGAGATGAAAGTGTTTTCCCTAGTGGGTGTGAAGGCGTAAGGGACATGGAGTAGACTTAACTCTCCGTGTCGAATGTGCCTACAGTCGTGACATGAAGAACGATGTATGGAAATGGAGGATGTGAGCAAGCCTAAGGAAGATGGCATACGTTTGTTTAACTCTAAGAACAAATCTATATTGTTGCCGTCCTTCGACTACCATCTCTTTTCGTAAGGTAGGAAGCAGCTTGTTAAACCTTGTGTGCAAGGAAAGAGGTGGAACGTGCCTTCCTGTACAGCGGGGAACACGTTGTGCAGAGGGTTTCTCTCCTTTAAGTCCTGTGTCATGCAGGTGGATGGGTCTTCAAATGGACGTGGGCTCCCTTCAGGCCTAGTAGCCTTACACTGAACTCTGAGAAAGAAGGCCTCGTCAAACAGGTTTTCGTGCGAACATCTTGGTTCTTGAAGATAGAAGCCCTTGGAGATATATGTGCTGCTCTCTAAGGGAGGGTTCTTATACTCACCTCTCAAGAAACAAAGCTGCAGGGAAATGATCTTTGCACTACCACCTACAGGGACGAAGATGGAAGCAATTTCCAACGTTCGCAGTGAAGGCACAAATACTGTGTCATGTACCACTGCTTGAGAAAGAAGTTGTGTCGAAAGTTTCTCCCTCCTCAGATCTTGTTTCAGGAAGCTAGAAGTGTTTTCAGTTCTTCGCGTGAAAGGGCAAGGAAAATGCCATAGGCTGAATTGTGAAGAAAAATGTGGGTCGAATGTTACCACCAAGTCACAAGTTGTCCCCTATAGAGGTGTGTGTCTGTAAATCGGAGGAAGCGTAAGGAAAGTGCTATACACTTATTTCTACAAAACAACGCTGTGGAAGTGCGGTCGTTCCATGAGGAAGGATGAGTATGGATATGTATTATGTGAGGAAGCATAAGGAGGATTGCCTACCCATGGTTAACTTTAAGAACAAATCTAGAGGTTTGCCGTCCTTCGACGACCAGCTCTTTCCCTACGGATGGAAGCACCTTTTTACAACGTAGTGCAAAAGGAAAGAGACGGAAAGCGCGGTACACTACGGTGAGGAACACGTTGTGTGGAGGGTTTCTCTGCACGAAAGTCTTGTGTCATGAAGTTGGAAGGGCCTTCAAATGTACGCGAGCTCGCCTCAGCAGCGCCTTCCACTGAACTCAGAGAAACAAGGCCACGTCCAACAGGATTTCCTGCTAACCTCTTGGTTCGGGAAGCGTGAAGCCTTTGGAGATATAGGTGTACCTGTCTGACACTCAGCTCTCAAGGAACAAAACGGTAGAGAAATCGCCTTTCCACTACCATCTACAGGGAAGAAAATGGAGGAAAGTCCCGACGTTAAAAGCGAAGGCACAAATACTGTGCCATATACCACTGCTTGAGAACGAACTTGTATCGAAAGCCTCTCCCAACTCAGATCTTGTTTCGGGAAGATAGAAGCCTTGTCAGTACTTTGTTTGAAAACACCAGGAAAACGCCACACGCTGAATTGTGAAGAAAAATGTGGGTCGAATGTGACAACCAACCCACTAGTAGTCCCCTAGAGAGGTGTGTGTCTGGAAATAGGAGGAAGCATAAGGGACGTGTGATACACTTAAGTCGAAGAAACAACGCTGTGGCGGTGCGGTCCTTCGACTGCCATCTGCTTTGCTAAGGAACGAAGCGGCTTGAAGCAAAGTGTGAAAGAGTACGGAGGGGAAGGAAGAGAGACATACCTTAGTCGTCGAACAACTTCTTATGGAGGGCTTTTCTCAACGAACACCATGGGTCACGAAGAGGGAAGTGTTTTCAAATGTATGTGACTTCGCCAAAGGAAAGGCATACATGAATCTCTGCGAAGCAAGTCCATCTCAAACGCGACTTCGAGCTCCCATCTGGGTTCGCGAGGAATTCATAGTCACAAAACGTATGGGTTGAATCCTAAACAAAGGGAGTACTATGCAGTCTGAAGAAACACCACTGCAGAGAAACCGTGTTTCTACTAACATCTTCCCTGAACATGGTAGACGTTACCCATGTAAGTGTGAAATCGCAAGGAATGTGCCCCGTGCCTGTCCCACAGACATACTTACTGTAGAATGTCTGTCCCCATTCGAACCTTGTTCTGTGAGAAGTGTTTTCAAGAGTAGGAGAGAGAGCAGATGGAACGTGTCAAGGTTTCCATTGTGAGAAAGAAATCCATTAGGAAAGCCATACACGTTAAGAATGAGAAGAACTTTAGCATGAAACGGAGAAGGCATCTTGAAAGGGCCCTGTGACGGTGCTGGAGAAACCTCTTCTGAAGTAGGCTTCCCTCAGGTGTCCTATGGTTTCAGTGAGATGAAAATGTTTTCCGTAGTGGGGGTGAAGGCGCAAGGGACATGGGCTGGACTTAACTCTCCGTGTCGAATGTGCCTACAGTCATGACATGAAGAACAATGTATGGAAATGGATGATGTGAGCAAGCCTAAGGAAGATGGCATACGTTTGTTTAACTCTAAGAACAAATCTATTTTGTTGCCGTCCTTCGACTACCATCTCTTTTAGTAAGGAAGGAAGCAGCTTGTTAAACCTTGTGTGCAAGGAAAGAGGTGGAACGCGCATTCCTGTACATCGGGAAACACCTTGTGCAGAGAGCTTCTCTCCTTTAAGTCCTGTGTCATGCAGGTGGATGGGGCTTCAAATGGACGTGGGCTCCCTTCAGGCCTAGTAGCCTTACACTGAACTCTGAGAAAGAAGGCCTCGTCAAACAGGTTTTCGTGCGAACATCTTGGTTCTTGAAGATAGAAGCCCTTGGAGATATATGTGTTGCTCTCTAAGGGAAGGTTCTTATACTCACCTCTCAAGAAACAAAGCTGCAGGGAAATAGTCTTTCCACTACCACCTACAGGGATGAAGATGGAAGCATTTTCCAACGTTCGCAGTGAAGGCACAAATCTGTGTCAGGTACCACTGCTTGAGAAAGAAGTTGTGTCGAAAGTTTCTCCCTACTCAGATCTTGTTTCAGGAAGCTAGAAACATTTTCAGTTCTTTGCGTGAAAGCATAAGGAAAATGCCATAGGCTGAATTGTAAAGAAAAATGTGGGTCGAATGTTATCACCAACTCACAAGTTGTCCCCTATAGAGGTGTGTGTATGGAAATCGGAGGAAGCATAAGCAACGAGCTCTGCAATTAATTCTTCAAGAACAATGCTGTGGAGGAGCGGTCCTTCGACTCCCTTCTGCTTTCCTAAGGATCGAAGCGGCTTTACACCAAGTGTGAAGGCTTCTGTCATGAAGTTGGAAGGCCTTCAAATGTAGGCGAGCTAGCCTCAGCAGAGCCTTACGCTGAACTCAGAGAAACAACGGCATGTGAAAACTGATTTCGAGCTCACATCTTGGTTCGGGAAGAATGAAGCCTTCTGAGCTATATGTGTCAGTGCCTTACACTCACCTCTCAAGGAACAACACGGTAGAGGGAGATAGTCCTTCTACTGCCATCTACTGGGAAGAAGATGGAAGAACGTTCCAACGGTCACAGCGAAGGCACAGGTACTGGGCCATATAGCGCTGCTTGAGAAAGAAGTCGTGTCGAAAGCTTCTCCCAACTCAGATCTTGTTTCGGTAGAGAGAAGCATAAGCAAAACACTCGTTGTCTCCTAGAGAGGTGTATGTCTGGAAATGAGAGGAAGCGTAAGGAATGTGCTATACACTTGGGTCTACAAAACAGCGCTGTGGAGGTGCGGTCTTTCGACTGCCACCTCCTCTGCTAAGAAACGAAGCGGCTTGAGGCAAAGTGTGAAAGAAAGCAGAGGGGAAGCGTGATCGACCTTACTCGCGGAACAACTTCTTACGGAGGGCTTTTCTCAACGAACACCATGCATGGGTCACGAAGATAGAAGCGTCTTCCAAAGTATGCGAGTTAGGCAGAGGAAAGGCATACACAAATCTGTGAGAACCAAGTCTATCTCAAACGCGACTTCGAGCTCCCACCTGGGTTCGCGAGGAATTCATACTCACAGAACGTATGTGTTGAATCCTAAACCAAGGGAGTACTAATCAGTCTGAAGAAACACCACTGCAGAGAAACCGTGTTTCTACTAACATCTCACCCTGAACATGGTAGACTTTTCCAATGTAAAGTGTGAAATCGCAAGGAATGTGCCCCGTGCCTGTCCCACAGACATACTTAGTGTAGAATGTCTGTCCCCATTCGAATCTTGTTCCGTGGGAAGTGTTTTCAAGAGTAGGAGAGAGAACAGATGGAACGTGTCAAGGTTTTCATTGTGAGAAGGAAATCCATCAGGAAAGCCATACACGTAAGGATGAGAAGCACTTTAGCATGAAACGGTGAAGGCATCTTGAATGGGCCCTGTGACGGTGCTGGAGAAACCTCTTCTGAAGTAGGCTTCCCTCAGCTGTCCTATGGTTTCAGTGCGATGAAAGTGTTTTCCCTAGCGGGTGTGAACGCGTAAGGGACATGGTCTAGACTTAACTCTCCGTGGCGAATGTGCCTACAGTCGTGACATGAAGAACGATGTATGGAAATGGATGATGTGAGCAAGCCTAAGGAAGATGGCACTCGTTTCTTTAACTCTAAGAACAAATCTAGAGTGTTGCCGTCCTTCGACTACCATCTCTTTTCGTAAGGTTGGAAGCAGCTTGTTAAACATTGTGTGCAAGGAAAGAGGTGGAACGTGCCTTCCTGTACAGCGGGGAACACGTTGTGCAGAGGGTTTCTCTCCTTTAAGTCCTGTGTCATGCAGGTGGATGGGTCTTCAAATGGACGTGGGCTCCCTTCAGGCCTAGTAGCCTTACACTGAACTCTGAGAAAGAAGGCCTCGTCAAACAGGTTTTCGTGCGAACATCTTGGTTCTTGAAGATAGAAGCCCTTGGAGATATATGTGCTGCTCTCTAAGGGAAGGTTCTTATACTCACCTCTCAAGAAACAAAGCTGCAGGGAAATAGTCTTTCCACTACCACCTACAGGGACGAAGATGGAAGCAATTTCCAACGTTCGCAGTGAAGGCACAAATACTGTGTCATGTACCACTGCTTGAGAAAGAAGTTGTGTCGAAAGTTTCTCCCTCCTCAGATCTTGTTTCAGGAAGCTAGAAGTGTTTTCAGTTCTTCGCGTGAAAGCGCAAGGAAAATGCCATAGGCTGAATTGTGAAGAAAAATGTGGGTCGAATGTTACCACCAAGTCACAAGTTGTCCCCTATAGAGGTGTGTGTCTGTAAATCGGAGGAAGCGTAAGGAAAGTGCTATACACTTATTTCTACAAAACACCGCTGTGGAAGTGCGGCCGTTCCATGAGGAAGGATGAGTATGGATATGTATTATGTGAGGAAGCATAAGGAGGATTGCCTACCCATGGTTAACTCTAAGAACAAATCTAGAGGTTTGCCGTCCTTCGACGACCAGCTCTTTCCCTACGGATGGAAGCACCTTTTTACAACGTAGTGTAAAAGGAAAGAGACGGAAAGCGCGGTACACTACGGTGAGGAACACGTTGTGTGGAGGGTTTCTCTGCACGAAAGTCTTGTGTCATGAAGTTGGAAGGGCCTTCAAATGTACGCGAGCTCGCCTCAGCAGCGCCTTCCACTGAACTCAGAGAAACAAGGCCACGTCCAACAGGATTTCCTGCTAACCTCTTGGTTCGGGAAGCGTGAAGCCTTTGGAGATATAGGTGTAAGTGTCTAACACTCAGCTCTCAAGGAACAAAACGGTAGAGAAATCGCCTTTCCACTACCATCTACAGGGAAGAAAATGGAGGAAAGTCCCGACGTTAAAAGCGAAGGCACAAATACTGTGCCATATACCACTGCTTGAGAACGAACTTGTATCGAAAGCCTCTCCCAACTCAGATCTTGTTTCGGGAAGATAGAAGCCTTGTCAGTACTTTGTTTGAAAACACCAGGAAAACGCCACACGCTGAATTGTGAAGAAAAATGTGGGTCGAATGTGACAACCAACCCACTAGTAGTCCCCTAGAGAGGTGTGTGTCTGGAAATAGGAGGAAGCATAAGGGACGTGTGATACACTTAAGTCGAAGAAACAACGCTGTGGCGGTGCGGTCCTTCGACTGCCATCTGCTTTGCTAAGGAACGAAGCGGCTTGAAGCAAAGTGTGAAAGAGTACGGAGGGGAAGGAAGAGAGACATACCTTAGTCGCCGAACAACTTCTTATGGAGGGCTTTTCTCAACGAACACCATGGGTCACGAAGAGGGAAGGGTTTTCAAATGTATGTGACTTCGCCAAAGGAAAGGCATACATGAATCTCTGCGAAGCAAGTCCATCTCAAACGCGACTTCGAGCTCCCATCTGGGTTCGCGAGGAATTCATAGTCACAAAACGTATGGGCTGAATCCTAAACAAAGGGAGTACTATGCAGTCTGAAGAAACACCACTGCAGAGAAACCGTGTTTCTACTAACATCTTCCCTGAACATGGTAGACGTTACCCATGTAAGTGTGAAATCGCAAGGAATGTGCCCCGTGCCTGTCCCACAGACATACTTACTGTAGAATGTCTGTCCCCATTCGAACCTTGTTCTGTGAGAAGTGTTTTCAAGAGTAGGAGAGAGAGCAGATGGAACGTGTCAAGGTTTTCATTGTGAGAAAGAAATCCATTAGGAAAGCCATACACGTAAGAATGAGAAGAACTTTAGCATGAAACGGAGAAGGCATCTTGAAAGGGCCCTGTGACGGTGCTGGAGAAACCTCTTCTGAAGTAGGCTTCCCTCAGGTGTCCTATGGTTTCAGTGAGATGAAAATGTTTTCCGTAGTGGGGGTGAAGGCGCAAGGGACATGGGCTAGACTTAACTCTCCGTGTCGAATGTGCCTACAGTCATGACATGAAGAACAATGTATGGAAATGGATGATGTGAGCAAGCCTAAGGAAGATGGCATACGTTTGTTTAACTCTAAGAACAAATCTATTTTGTTGCCGTCCTTCGACTACCATCTCTTTTAGTAAGGAAGGAAGCAGCTTGTTAAACCTTGTGTGCAAGGAAAGAGGTGGAACGTGCATTCCTGTACATCGGGAAACACGTTGTGCAGAGAGCTTCTCTCCTTTAAGTCCTGTGTCATGCAGGTGGATGGGGCTTCAAATGGACGTGGGCTCCCTTCAGGCCTGGTAGCCTTACACTGAACTCTGAGAAAGAAGGCCTCGTCAAACAGGTTTTCGTGCGAACATCTTGGTTCTTGAAGATAGAAGCCCTTGGAGATATATGTGTTGCTCTCTAAGGGAAGGTTCTTATACTCACCTCTCAAGAAACAAAGCTGCAGGGAAATAGTCTTTCCACTACCACCTACAGGGATGAAGATGGAAGCAATTTCCAACGTTCGCAGTGAAGGCACAAATCTGTGTCAGGTACCACTGCTTGAGAAAGAAGTTGTGTCGAAAGTTTCTCCCTACTCAGATCTTGTTTCAGGAAGCTAGAAACATTTTCAGTTCTTTGCGTGAAAGCGTAAGGAAAATGCCATAGGCTGAATTGTAAAGAAAAATGTGGGTCGAATGTTATCACCAACTCACAAGTTGTCCCCTATAGAGGTGTGTGTATGGAAATCGGAGGAAGCATAAGCAACGAGCTCTGCAATTAATTCTTCAAGAACAATGCTGTGGAGGAGCGGTCCTTCGACTCCCTTCTGCTTTCCTAAGGATCGAAGCGGCTTTACACCAAGTGTGAAGGCTTCTGTCATGAAGTTGGAAGGCCTTCAAATGTAGGCGAGCTAGCCTCAGCAGAGCCTTACGCTGAACTCAGAGAAACAACGGCATGTGAAAACTGATTTCGAGCTCACATCTTGGTTCGGGAAGAATGAAGCCTTCTGAGCTATATGTGTCAGTGCCTTACACTCACCTCTCAAGGAACAACACGGTAGAGGGAGATAGTCCTTCTACTGCCATCTACTGGGAAGAAGATGGAAGAACGTTCCAACGGTCACAGCGAAGGCACAGGTACTGGGCCATATAGCGCTGCTTGAGAAAGAAGTCGTGTCGAAAGCTTCTCCCAACTCAGATCTTGTTTCGGTAGAGAGAAGCATAAGCAAAACACTCGTTGTCTCCTAGAGAGGTGTATGTCTGGAAATGAGAGGAAGCGTAAGGAATGTGCTATACACTTGGGTCTACAAAACAGCGCTGTGGAGGTGCGGTCTTTCGACTGCCACCTCCTCTGCTAAGAAACGAAGCGGCTTGAGGCAAAGTGTGAAAGAAAGCAGAGGGGAAGCGTGATCGACCTTACTCGCGGAACAACTTCTTACGGAGGGCTTTTCTCAACGAACACCATGCATGGGTCACGAAGATAGAAGCGTCTTCCAAAGTATGCGAGTTAGGCAGAGGAAAGGCATACACAAATCTGTGAGAACCAAGTCTATCTCAAACGCGACTTCGAGCTCCCACCTGGGTTCGCGAGGAATTCATACTCACAGAACGTATGTGTTGAATCCTAAACCAAGGGAGTACTAATCAGTCTGAAGAAACACCACTGCAGAGAAACCGTGTTTCTACTAACATCTCACCCTGAACATGGTAGACTTTTCCAATGTAAAGTGTGAAATCGCAAGGAATGTGCCCCGTGCCTGTCCCACAGACATACTTAGTGTAGAATGTCTGTCCCCATTCGAATCTTGTTCCGTGGGAAGTGTTTTCAAGAGTAGGAGAGAGAACAGATGGAACGTGTCAAGGTTTTCATTGTGAGAAGGAAATCCATCAGGAAAGCCATACACGTAAGGATGAGAAGCACTTTAGCATGAAACGGTGAAGGCATCTTGAATGGGCCCTGTGACGGTGCTGGAGAAACCTCTTCTGAAGTAGGCTTCCCTCAGCTGTCCTATGGTTTCAGTGCGATGAAAGTGTTTTCCCTAGCGGGTGTGAACGCGTAAGGGACATGGTCTAGACTTAACTCTCCGTGGCGAATGTGCCTACAGTCGTGACATGAAGAACGATGTATGGAAATGGAGGATGTGAGCAAGCCTAAGGAAGATGGCACTCGTTTCTTTAACTCTAAGAACAAATCTAGAGTGTTGCCGTCCTTCGACTACCATCTCTTTTCGTAAGGTTGGAAGCAGCTTGTTAAACATTGTGTGCAAGGAAAGAGGTGGAACGTGCCTTCCTGTACAGCGGGGAACACGTTGTGCAGAGGGTTTCTCTCCTTTAAGTCCTGTGTCATGCAGGTGGATGGGTCTTCAAATGGACGTGGGCTCCCTTCAGGCCTAGTAGCCTTACACTGAACTCTGAGAAAGAAGGCCTCGTCAAACAGGTTTTCGTGCGAACATCTTGGTTCTTGAAGATAGAAGCCCTTGGAGATATATGTGCTGCTCTCTAAGGGAAGGTTCTTATACTCACCTCTCAAGAAACAAAGCTGCAGGGAAATAGTCTTTCCACTACCACCTACAGGGACGAAGATGGAAGCAATTTCCAACGTTCGCAGTGAAGGCACAAATACTGTGTCATGTACCACTGCTTGAGAAAGAAGTTGTGTCGAAAGTTTCTCCCTCCTCAGATCTTGTTTCAGGAAGCTAGAAGTGTTTTCAGTTCTTCGCGTGAAAGCGCAAGGAAAATGCCATAGGCTGAATTGTGAAGAAAAATGTGGGTCGAATGTTACCACCAAGTCACAAGTTGTCCCCTATAGAGGTGTGTGTCTGTAAATCGGAGGAAGCGTAAGGAAAGTGCTATACACTTATTTCTACAAAACACCGCTGTGGAAGTGCGGCCGTTCCATGAGGAAGGATGAGTATGGATATGTATTATGTGAGGAAGCATAAGGAGGATTGCCTACCCATGGTTAACTCTAAGAACAAATCTAGAGGTTTGCCGTCCTTCGACGACCAGCTCTTTCCCTACGGATGGAAGCACCTTTTTACAACGTAGTGTAAAAGGAAAGAGACGGAAAGCGCGGTACACTACGGTGAGGAACACGTTGTGTGGAGGGTTTCTCTGCACGAAAGTCTTGTGTCATGAAGTTGGAAGGGCCTTCAAATGTACGCGAGCTCGCCTCAGCAGCGCCTTCCACTGAACTCAGAGAAACAAGGCCACGTCCAACAGGATTTCCTGCTAACCTCTTGGTTCGGGAAGCGTGAAGCCTTTGGAGATATAGGTGTAAGTGTCTAACACTCAGCTCTCAAGGAACAAAACGGTAGAGAAATCGCCTTTCCACTACCATCTACAGGGAAGAAAATGGAGGAAAGTCCCGACGTTAAAAGCGAAGGCACAAATACTGTGCCATATACCACTGCTTGAGAACGAACTTGTATCGAAAGCCTCTCCCAACTCAGATCTTGTTTCGGGAAGATAGAAGCCTTGTCAGTACTTTGTTTGAAAACACCAGGAAAACGCCACACGCTGAATTGTGAAGAAAAATGTGGGTCGAATGTGACAACCAACCCACTAGTAGTCCCCTAGAGAGGTGTGTGTCTGGAAATAGGAGGAAGCATAAGGGACGTGTGATACACTTAAGTCGAAGAAACAACGCTGTGGCGGTGCGGTCCTTCGACTGCCATCTGCTTTGCTAAGGAACGAAGCGGCTTGAAGCAAAGTGTGAAAGAGTACGGAGGGGAAGGAAGAGAGACATACCTTAGTCGCCGAACAACTTCTTATGGAGGGCTTTTCTCAACGAACACCATGGGTCACGAAGAGGGAAGGGTTTTCAAATGTATGTGACTTCGCCAAAGGAAAGGCATACATGAATCTCTGCGAAGCAAGTCCATCTCAAACGCGACTTCGAGCTCCCATCTGGGTTCGCGAGGAATTCATAGTCACAAAACGTATGGGCTGAATCCTAAACAAAGGGAGTACTATGCAGTCTGAAGAAACACCACTGCAGAGAAACCGTGTTTCTACTAACATCTTCCCTGAACATGGTAGACGTTACCCATGTAAGTGTGAAATCGCAAGGAATGTGCCCCGTGCCTGTCCCACAGACATACTTACTGTAGAATGTCTGTCCCCATTCGAACCTTGTTCTGTGAGAAGTGTTTTCAAGAGTAGGAGAGAGAGCAGATGGAACGTGTCAAGGTTTTCGTTGTGAGAAAGAAATCCATTAGGAAAGCCATACACGTTAAGAATGAGAAGAACTTTAGCATGAAACGGAGAAGGCATCTTGAAAGGGCCCTGTGACGGTGCTGGAGAAACCTCTTCTGAAGTAGGCTTCCCTCAGGTGTCCTATGGTTTCAGTGAGATGAAAATGTTTTCCGTAGTGGGTGTGAAGGCGTAACGGACATGGGCTAGACTTAACTCTCCGTGTCGAATGTGCCTACAGTCATGACATGAAGAACGATGTATGGAAATGGAGGATGTGAGCAAGCCTAAGGAAGATGGCATACGTTTGTTTAACTCTAAGAACAAATCTATTTTGTTGCCGTCCTTCGACTACCATCTCTTTTCGTAAGTTTGGAAGCAGCTTGTTAAACCTTGTGTGCAAGAAAATAGTTGGAACCCGCGATCCTGTACAGCGGGTAACACGGTGTGCGGAGGGTTTCTCTCCTTTAAGTCCTGTGTCATGCGGGTGGATGGGTCTTCAAATGGACGTGGGCTCGCCTCAGGCCTAGTAGCCTTACACTGAACTCTGAGAAACAAGGCCACGTCAAACAGGCTGTCGTGCGAACATCTTGGATCTTGAAGATAGAAGCCCTTGGAGATATATGTGTTGCTCTCTAAGGGAAGGTTCTTATACTCACCTCTCAAGAAACAAAACTGCAGGGAAATAGTCTTTCCACTACCGCCTACAGGGAAGAATATGGAAGCAATTTCCAACGTTCGCAGTGAAGGCACAAATACTGTGTCATGTACCACAGCTTGAGAAAGAAGTTGTGTCGAACGTTTCTCCCTACTCAGATCTTGTTTCAGGAAGCTAGAAGCATTTTCAGTTTTTCGCCTGAAAGCGTAAGGAAAATGCCATAGGCTGAAGAGTGAAGAAAAATGTGGGTCGAATGTTACCACCAAGTCACAAGTTGTCCCCTATAGAGGTGTGTGTCTGGAAATGGGAGGAAGTGTAAGGAACGTGCTATACACTTAGTTCTACAAATCAACGCTGTGGAGGTGCGGTCCTTCGACTGCCACCTCCTCTGCTAAGAAACGAAGCGGCTTGATGCAAAGTGTGAAAGAAAGCAGAGGGGAAGCGTGATCTACCTTACTCGCGGAACAACATCTTATGGAGGGCTTCTCTCAAAGAACACCATGCATGGGTCACGAAGATAGAAGCGTCTTCCAAAGTATGCGAGTTAGGCAGAGGAAAGGCATACACGAATCTCTGCGAACCAAGTCTATCTCAAACGCGACTTCGAGCTCCCATCTGTGTTCGCGAGGAATTCACAGTCACAAAACGTATGTGTTGAATCCTAAACAAAGGGAGTACTATTCAGTCGGAAGAAACACCACTGCAGAGACACCGGGTTTCTACTAGCATCTCACCCTGGACATGGTGGACTTATCCAATGCAAAGTGTGAAATCGCAAGGAATGTGCCCCGTGCCTGTCCCACAGACATACTTACTGTAGAATCTCTGTCCCCATTCGAATCTTGTTCTGTGGGAAGTGTTTTCAAGAGTAGGAGAGAGAGCAGATGGAACGTGTCAAGGTTTTCATTGTGAGAAGGAAATCCATCAGGAAAGCCACACACGTAAGGATGAGAAGCACTTTAGCATGAAACGGTGAAGGCATCTTGAATGGGCCCTGTGACGGTGCTGGAGAAACCTCTTCTGAGGTAGGCTTCCCTCAGCTGTGCAACGGTTTCAGTGAGATGAAAGTGTTTTCCCTAGTGGGTGTGAAGGCGTAAGGGACATGGAGTAGACTTAACTCTCCGTGTCGAATGTGCCTACAGTCGTGACATGAAGAACGATGTATGGAAATGGAGGATGTGAGCAAGCCTAAGGAAGATGGCATACGTTTGTTTAACTCTAAGAACAAATCTATATTGTTGCCGTCCTTCGACTACCATCTCTTTTCGTAAGGTAGGAAGCAGCTTGTTAAACCTTGTGTGCAAGGAAAGAGGTGGAACGTGCCTTCCTGTACAGCGGGGAACACGTTGTGCAGAGGGTTTCTCTCCTTTAAGTCCTGTGTCATGCAGGTGGATGGGTCTTCAAATGGACGTGGGCTCCCTTCAGGCCTAGTAGCCTTACACTGAACTCTGAGAAAGAAGGCCTCGTCAAACAGGTTTTCGTGCGAACATCTTGGTTCTTGAAGATAGAAGCCCTTGGAGATATATGTGCTGCTCTCTAAGGGAGGGTTCTTATACTCACCTCTCAAGAAACAAAGCTGCAGGGAAATGATCTTTGCACTACCACCTACAGGGACGAAGATGGAAGCAATTTCCAACGTTCGCAGTGAAGGCACAAATACTGTGTCATGTACCACTGCTTGAGAAAGAAGTTGTGTCGAAAGTTTCTCCCTCCTCAGATCTTGTTTCAGGAAGCTAGAAGTGTTTTCAGTTCTTCGCGTGAAAGGGCAAGGAAAATGCCATAGGCTGAATTGTGAAGAAAAATGTGGGTCGAATGTTACCACCAAGTCACAAGTTGTCCCCTATAGAGGTGTGTGTCTGTAAATCGGAGGAAGCGTAAGGAAAGTGCTATACACTTATTTCTACAAAACAACGCTGTGGAAGTGCGGTCGTTCCATGAGGAAGGATGAGTATGGATATGTATTATGTGAGGAAGCATAAGGAGGATTGCCTACCCATGGTTAACTTTAAGAACAAATCTAGAGGTTTGCCGTCCTTCGACGACCAGCTCTTTCCCTACGGATGGAAGCACCTTTTTACAACGTAGTGCAAAAGGAAAGAGACGGAAAGCGCGGTACACTACGGTGAGGAACACGTTGTGTGGAGGGTTTCTCTGCACGAAAGTCTTGTGTCATGAAGTTGGAAGGGCCTTCAAATGTACGCGAGCTCGCCTCAGCAGCGCCTTCCACTGAACTCAGAGAAACAAGGCCACGTCCAACAGGATTTCCTGCTAACCTCTTGGTTCGGGAAGCGTGAAGCCTTTGGAGATATAGGTGTACCTGTCTGACACTCAGCTCTCAAGGAACAAAACGGTAGAGAAATCGCCTTTCCACTACCATCTACAGGGAAGAAAATGGAGGAAAGTCCCGACGTTAAAAGCGAAGGCACAAATACTGTGCCATATACCACTGCTTGAGAACGAACTTGTATCGAAAGCCTCTCCCAACTCAGATCTTGTTTCGGGAAGATAGAAGCCTTGTCAGTACTTTGTTTGAAAACACCAGGAAAACGCCACACGCTGAATTGTGAAGAAAAATGTGGGTCGAATGTGACAACCAACCCACTAGTAGTCCCCTAGAGAGGTGTGTGTCTGGAAATAGGAGGAAGCATAAGGGACGTGTGATACACTTAAGTCGAAGAAACAACGCTGTGGCGGTGCGGTCCTTCGACTGCCATCTGCTTTGCTAAGGAACGAAGCGGCTTGAAGCAAAGTGTGAAAGAGTACGGAGGGGAAGGAAGAGAGACATACCTTAGTCGTCGAACAACTTCTTATGGAGGGCTTTTCTCAACGAACACCATGGGTCACGAAGAGGGAAGTGTTTTCAAATGTATGTGACTTCGCCAAAGGAAAGGCATACATGAATCTCTGCGAAGCAAGTCCATCTCAAACGCGACTTCGAGCTCCCATCTGGGTTCGCGAGGAATTCATAGTCACAAAACGTATGGGTTGAATCCTAAACAAAGGGAGTACTATGCAGTCTGAAGAAACACCACTGCAGAGAAACCGTGTTTCTACTAACATCTTCCCTGAACATGGTAGACGTTACCCATGTAAGTGTGAAATCGCAAGGAATGTGCCCCGTGCCTGTCCCACAGACATACTTACTGTAGAATGTCTGTCCCCATTCGAACCTTGTTCTGTGAGAAGTGTTTTCAAGAGTAGGAGAGAGAGCAGATGGAACGTGTCAAGGTTTCCATTGTGAGAAAGAAATCCATTAGGAAAGCCATACACGTTAAGAATGAGAAGAACTTTAGCATGAAACGGAGAAGGCATCTTGAAAGGGCCCTGTGACGGTGCTGGAGAAACCTCTTCTGAAGTAGGCTTCCCTCAGGTGTCCTATGGTTTCAGTGAGATGAAAATGTTTTCCGTAGTGGGGGTGAAGGCGCAAGGGACATGGGCTGGACTTAACTCTCCGTGTCGAATGTGCCTACAGTCATGACATGAAGAACAATGTATGGAAATGGATGATGTGAGCAAGCCTAAGGAAGATGGCATACGTTTGTTTAACTCTAAGAACAAATCTATTTTGTTGCCGTCCTTCGACTACCATCTCTTTTAGTAAGGAAGGAAGCAGCTTGTTAAACCTTGTGTGCAAGGAAAGAGGTGGAACGCGCATTCCTGTACATCGGGAAACACCTTGTGCAGAGAGCTTCTCTCCTTTAAGTCCTGTGTCATGCAGGTGGATGGGGCTTCAAATGGACGTGGGCTCCCTTCAGGCCTAGTAGCCTTACACTGAACTCTGAGAAAGAAGGCCTCGTCAAACAGGTTTTCGTGCGAACATCTTGGTTCTTGAAGATAGAAGCCCTTGGAGATATATGTGTTGCTCTCTAAGGGAAGGTTCTTATACTCACCTCTCAAGAAACAAAGCTGCAGGGAAATAGTCTTTCCACTACCACCTACAGGGATGAAGATGGAAGCATTTTCCAACGTTCGCAGTGAAGGCACAAATCTGTGTCAGGTACCACTGCTTGAGAAAGAAGTTGTGTCGAAAGTTTCTCCCTACTCAGATCTTGTTTCAGGAAGCTAGAAACATTTTCAGTTCTTTGCGTGAAAGCATAAGGAAAATGCCATAGGCTGAATTGTAAAGAAAAATGTGGGTCGAATGTTATCACCAACTCACAAGTTGTCCCCTATAGAGGTGTGTGTATGGAAATCGGAGGAAGCATAAGCAACGAGCTCTGCAATTAATTCTTCAAGAACAATGCTGTGGAGGAGCGGTCCTTCGACTCCCTTCTGCTTTCCTAAGGATCGAAGCGGCTTTACACCAAGTGTGAAGGCTTCTGTCATGAAGTTGGAAGGCCTTCAAATGTAGGCGAGCTAGCCTCAGCAGAGCCTTACGCTGAACTCAGAGAAACAACGGCATGTGAAAACTGATTTCGAGCTCACATCTTGGTTCGGGAAGAATGAAGCCTTCTGAGC
The DNA here is from genome assembly GCF_037043125.1 of Eumetopias jubatus. Classification (NCBI taxonomy): domain Eukaryota; kingdom Metazoa; phylum Chordata; class Mammalia; order Carnivora; family Otariidae; genus Eumetopias; species Eumetopias jubatus. Next base: position 39,837 of record NW_028275104.1, on the reverse strand, counting down.
TATATGTGTCAGTGCCTTACACTCACCTCTCAAGGAACAACACGGTAGAGGGAGATAGTCCTTCTACTGCCATCTACTGGGAAGAAGATGGAAGAACGTTCCAACGGTCACAGCGAAGGCACAGGTACTGGGCCATATAGCGCTGCTTGAGAAAGAAGTCGTGTCGAAAGCTTCTCCCAACTCAGATCTTGTTTCGGTAGAGAGAAGCATAAGCAAAACACTCGTTGTCTCCTAGAGAGGTGTATGTCTGGAAATGAGAGGAAGCGTAAGGAATGTGCTATACACTTGGGTCTACAAAACAGCGCTGTGGAGGTGCGGTCTTTCGACTGCCACCTCCTCTGCTAAGAAACGAAGCGGCTTGAGGCAAAGTGTGAAAGAAAGCAGAGGGGAAGCGTGATCGACCTTACTCGCGGAACAACTTCTTACGGAGGGCTTTTCTCAACGAACACCATGCATGGGTCACGAAGATAGAAGCGTCTTCCAAAGTATGCGAGTTAGGCAGAGGAAAGGCATACACAAATCTGTGAGAACCAAGTCTATCTCAAACGCGACTTCGAGCTCCCACCTGGGTTCGCGAGGAATTCATACTCACAGAACGTATGTGTTGAATCCTAAACCAAGGGAGTACTAATCAGTCTGAAGAAACACCACTGCAGAGAAACCGTGTTTCTACTAACATCTCACCCTGAACATGGTAGACTTTTCCAATGTAAAGTGTGAAATCGCAAGGAATGTGCCCCGTGCCTGTCCCACAGACATACTTAGTGTAGAATGTCTGTCCCCATTCGAATCTTGTTCCGTGGGAAGTGTTTTCAAGAGTAGGAGAGAGAACAGATGGAACGTGTCAAGGTTTTCATTGTGAGAAGGAAATCCATCAGGAAAGCCATACACGTAAGGATGAGAAGCACTTTAGCATGAAACGGTGAAGGCATCTTGAATGGGCCCTGTGACGGTGCTGGAGAAACCTCTTCTGAAGTAGGCTTCCCTCAGCTGTCCTATGGTTTCAGTGCGATGAAAGTGTTTTCCCTAGCGGGTGTGAACGCGTAAGGGACATGGTCTAGACTTAACTCTCCGTGGCGAATGTGCCTACAGTCGTGACATGAAGAACGATGTATGGAAATGGATGATGTGAGCAAGCCTAAGGAAGATGGCACTCGTTTCTTTAACTCTAAGAACAAATCTAGAGTGTTGCCGTCCTTCGACTACCATCTCTTTTCGTAAGGTTGGAAGCAGCTTGTTAAACATTGTGTGCAAGGAAAGAGGTGGAACGTGCCTTCCTGTACAGCGGGGAACACGTTGTGCAGAGGGTTTCTCTCCTTTAAGTCCTGTGTCATGCAGGTGGATGGGTCTTCAAATGGACGTGGGCTCCCTTCAGGCCTAGTAGCCTTACACTGAACTCTGAGAAAGAAGGCCTCGTCAAACAGGTTTTCGTGCGAACATCTTGGTTCTTGAAGATAGAAGCCCTTGGAGATATATGTGCTGCTCTCTAAGGGAAGGTTCTTATACTCACCTCTCAAGAAACAAAGCTGCAGGGAAATAGTCTTTCCACTACCACCTACAGGGACGAAGATGGAAGCAATTTCCAACGTTCGCAGTGAAGGCACAAATACTGTGTCATGTACCACTGCTTGAGAAAGAAGTTGTGTCGAAAGTTTCTCCCTCCTCAGATCTTGTTTCAGGAAGCTAGAAGTGTTTTCAGTTCTTCGCGTGAAAGCGCAAGGAAAATGCCATAGGCTGAATTGTGAAGAAAAATGTGGGTCGAATGTTACCACCAAGTCACAAGTTGTCCCCTATAGAGGTGTGTGTCTGTAAATCGGAGGAAGCGTAAGGAAAGTGCTATACACTTATTTCTACAAAACACCGCTGTGGAAGTGCGGCCGTTCCATGAGGAAGGATGAGTATGGATATGTATTATGTGAGGAAGCATAAGGAGGATTGCCTACCCATGGTTAACTCTAAGAACAAATCTAGAGGTTTGCCGTCCTTCGACGACCAGCTCTTTCCCTACGGATGGAAGCACCTTTTTACAACGTAGTGTAAAAGGAAAGAGACGGAAAGCGCGGTACACTACGGTGAGGAACACGTTGTGTGGAGGGTTTCTCTGCACGAAAGTCTTGTGTCATGAAGTTGGAAGGGCCTTCAAATGTACGCGAGCTCGCCTCAGCAGCGCCTTCCACTGAACTCAGAGAAACAAGGCCACGTCCAACAGGATTTCCTGCTAACCTCTTGGTTCGGGAAGCGTGAAGCCTTTGGAGATATAGGTGTAAGTGTCTAACACTCAGCTCTCAAGGAACAAAACGGTAGAGAAATCGCCTTTCCACTACCATCTACAGGGAAGAAAATGGAGGAAAGTCCCGACGTTAAAAGCGAAGGCACAAATACTGTGCCATATACCACTGCTTGAGAACGAACTTGTATCGAAAGCCTCTCCCAACTCAGATCTTGTTTCGGGAAGATAGAAGCCTTGTCAGTACTTTGTTTGAAAACACCAGGAAAACGCCACACGCTGAATTGTGAAGAAAAATGTGGGTCGAATGTGACAACCAACCCACTAGTAGTCCCCTAGAGAGGTGTGTGTCTGGAAATAGGAGGAAGCATAAGGGACGTGTGATACACTTAAGTCGAAGAAACAACGCTGTGGCGGTGCGGTCCTTCGACTGCCATCTGCTTTGCTAAGGAACGAAGCGGCTTGAAGCAAAGTGTGAAAGAGTACGGAGGGGAAGGAAGAGAGACATACCTTAGTCGCCGAACAACTTCTTATGGAGGGCTTTTCTCAACGAACACCATGGGTCACGAAGAGGGAAGGGTTTTCAAATGTATGTGACTTCGCCAAAGGAAAGGCATACATGAATCTCTGCGAAGCAAGTCCATCTCAAACGCGACTTCGAGCTCCCATCTGGGTTCGCGAGGAATTCATAGTCACAAAACGTATGGGCTGAATCCTAAACAAAGGGAGTACTATGCAGTCTGAAGAAACACCACTGCAGAGAAACCGTGTTTCTACTAACATCTTCCCTGAACATGGTAGACGTTACCCATGTAAGTGTGAAATCGCAAGGAATGTGCCCCGTGCCTGTCCCACAGACATACTTACTGTAGAATGTCTGTCCCCATTCGAACCTTGTTCTGTGAGAAGTGTTTTCAAGAGTAGGAGAGAGAGCAGATGGAACGTGTCAAGGTTTTCATTGTGAGAAAGAAATCCATTAGGAAAGCCATACACGTAAGAATGAGAAGAACTTTAGCATGAAACGGAGAAGGCATCTTGAAAGGGCCCTGTGACGGTGCTGGAGAAACCTCTTCTGAAGTAGGCTTCCCTCAGGTGTCCTATGGTTTCAGTGAGATGAAAATGTTTTCCGTAGTGGGGGTGAAGGCGCAAGGGACATGGGCTAGACTTAACTCTCCGTGTCGAATGTGCCTACAGTCATGACATGAAGAACAATGTATGGAAATGGATGATGTGAGCAAGCCTAAGGAAGACGGCATACGTTTGTTTAACTCTAAGAACAAATCTATTTTGTTGCCGTCCTTCGACTACCATCTCTTTTAGTAAGGAAGGAAGCAGCTTGTTAAACCTTGTGTGCAAGGAAAGAGGTGGAACGTGCATTCCTGTACATCGGGAAACACGTTGTGCAGAGAGCTTCTCTCCTTTAAGTCCTGTGTCATGCAGGTGGATGGGGCTTCAAATGGACGTGGGCTCCCTTCAGGCCTGGTAGCCTTACACTGAACTCTGAGAAAGAAGGCCTCGTCAAACAGGTTTTCGTGCGAACATCTTGGTTCTTGAAGATAGAAGCCCTTGGAGATATATGTGTTGCTCTCTAAGGGAAGGTTCTTATACTCACCTCTCAAGAAACAAAGCTGCAGGGAAATAGTCTTTCCACTACCACCTACAGGGATGAAGATGGAAGCAATTTCCAACGTTCGCAGTGAAGGCACAAATCTGTGTCAGGTACCACTGCTTGAGAAAGAAGTTGTGTCGAAAGTTTCTCCCTACTCAGATCTTGTTTCAGGAAGCTAGAAACATTTTCAGTTCTTTGCGTGAAAGCGTAAGGAAAATGCCATAGGCTGAATTGTAAAGAAAAATGTGGGTCGAATGTTATCACCAACTCACAAGTTGTCCCCTATAGAGGTGTGTGTATGGAAATCGGAGGAAGCATAAGCAACGAGCTCTGCAATTAATTCTTCAAGAACAATGCTGTGGAGGAGCGGTCCTTCGACTCCCTTCTGCTTTCCTAAGGATCGAAGCGGCTTTACACCAAGTGTGAAGGCTTCTGTCATGAAGTTGGAAGGCCTTCAAATGTAGGCGAGCTAGCCTCAGCAGAGCCTTACGCTGAACTCAGAGAAACAACGGCATGTGAAAACTGATTTCGAGCTCACATCTTGGTTCGGGAAGAATGAAGCCTTCTGAGCTATATGTGTCAGTGCCTTACACTCACCTCTCAAGGAACAACACGGTAGAGGGAGATAGTCCTTCTACTGCCATCTACTGGGAAGAAGATGGAAGAACGTTCCAACGGTCACAGCGAAGGCACAGGTACTGGGCCATATAGCGCTGCTTGAGAAAGAAGTCGTGTCGAAAGCTTCTCCCAACTCAGATCTTGTTTCGGTAGAGAGAAGCATAAGCAAAACACTCGTTGTCTCCTAGAGAGGTGTATGTCTGGAAATGAGAGGAAGCGTAAGGAATGTGCTATACACTTGGGTCTACAAAACAGCGCTGTGGAGGTGCGGTCTTTCGACTGCCACCTCCTCTGCTAAGAAACGAAGCGGCTTGAGGCAAAGTGTGAAAGAAAGCAGAGGGGAAGCGTGATCGACCTTACTCGCGGAACAACTTCTTACGGAGGGCTTTTCTCAACGAACACCATGCATGGGTCACGAAGATAGAAGCGTCTTCCAAAGTATGCGAGTTAGGCAGAGGAAAGGCATACACAAATCTGTGAGAACCAAGTCTATCTCAAACGCGACTTCGAGCTCCCACCTGGGTTCGCGAGGAATTCATACTCACAGAACGTATGTGTTGAATCCTAAACCAAGGGAGTACTAATCAGTCTGAAGAAACACCACTGCAGAGAAACCGTGTTTCTACTAACATCTCACCCTGAACATGGTAGACTTTTCCAATGTAAAGTGTGAAATCGCAAGGAATGTGCCCCGTGCCTGTCCCACAGACATACTTAGTGTAGAATGTCTGTCCCCATTCGAATCTTGTTCCGTGGGAAGTGTTTTCAAGAGTAGGAGAGAGAACAGATGGAACGTGTCAAGGTTTTCATTGTGAGAAGGAAATCCATCAGGAAAGCCATACACGTAAGGATGAGAAGCACTTTAGCATGAAACGGTGAAGGCATCTTGAATGGGCCCTGTGACGGTGCTGGAGAAACCTCTTCTGAAGTAGGCTTCCCTCAGCTGTCCTATGGTTTCAGTGCGATGAAAGTGTTTTCCCTAGCGGGTGTGAACGCGTAAGGGACATGGTCTAGACTTAACTCTCCGTGGCGAATGTGCCTACAGTCGTGACATGAAGAACGATGTATGGAAATGGAGGATGTGAGCAAGCCTAAGGAAGATGGCACTCGTTTCTTTAACTCTAAGAACAAATCTAGAGTGTTGCCGTCCTTCGACTACCATCTCTTTTCGTAAGGTTGGAAGCAGCTTGTTAAACATTGTGTGCAAGGAAAGAGGTGGAACGTGCCTTCCTGTACAGCGGGGAACACGTTGTGCAGAGGGTTTCTCTCCTTTAAGTCCTGTGTCATGCAGGTGGATGGGTCTTCAAATGGACGTGGGCTCCCTTCAGGCCTAGTAGCCTTACACTGAACTCTGAGAAAGAAGGCCTCGTCAAACAGGTTTTCGTGCGAACATCTTGGTTCTTGAAGATAGAAGCCCTTGGAGATATATGTGCTGCTCTCTAAGGGAAGGTTCTTATACTCACCTCTCAAGAAACAAAGCTGCAGGGAAATAGTCTTTCCACTACCACCTACAGGGACGAAGATGGAAGCAATTTCCAACGTTCGCAGTGAAGGCACAAATACTGTGTCATGTACCACTGCTTGAGAAAGAAGTTGTGTCGAAAGTTTCTCCCTCCTCAGATCTTGTTTCAGGAAGCTAGAAGTGTTTTCAGTTCTTCGCGTGAAAGCGCAAGGAAAATGCCATAGGCTGAATTGTGAAGAAAAATGTGGGTCGAATGTTACCACCAAGTCACAAGTTGTCCCCTATAGAGGTGTGTGTCTGTAAATCGGAGGAAGCGTAAGGAAAGTGCTATACACTTATTTCTACAAAACACCGCTGTGGAAGTGCGGCCGTTCCATGAGGAAGGATGAGTATGGATATGTATTATGTGAGGAAGCATAAGGAGGATTGCCTACCCATGGTTAACTCTAAGAACAAATCTAGAGGTTTGCCGTCCTTCGACGACCAGCTCTTTCCCTACGGATGGAAGCACCTTTTTACAACGTAGTGTAAAAGGAAAGAGACGGAAAGCGCGGTACACTACGGTGAGGAACACGTTGTGTGGAGGGTTTCTCTGCACGAAAGTCTTGTGTCATGAAGTTGGAAGGGCCTTCAAATGTACGCGAGCTCGCCTCAGCAGCGCCTTCCACTGAACTCAGAGAAACAAGGCCACGTCCAACAGGATTTCCTGCTAACCTCTTGGTTCGGGAAGCGTGAAGCCTTTGGAGATATAGGTGTAAGTGTCTAACACTCAGCTCTCAAGGAACAAAACGGTAGAGAAATCGCCTTTCCACTACCATCTACAGGGAAGAAAATGGAGGAAAGTCCCGACGTTAAAAGCGAAGGCACAAATACTGTGCCATATACCACTGCTTGAGAACGAACTTGTATCGAAAGCCTCTCCCAACTCAGATCTTGTTTCGGGAAGATAGAAGCCTTGTCAGTACTTTGTTTGAAAACACCAGGAAAACGCCACACGCTGAATTGTGAAGAAAAATGTGGGTCGAATGTGACAACCAACCCACTAGTAGTCCCCTAGAGAGGTGTGTGTCTGGAAATAGGAGGAAGCATAAGGGACGTGTGATACACTTAAGTCGAAGAAACAACGCTGTGGCGGTGCGGTCCTTCGACTGCCATCTGCTTTGCTAAGGAACGAAGCGGCTTGAAGCAAAGTGTGAAAGAGTACGGAGGGGAAGGAAGAGAGACATACCTTAGTCGCCGAACAACTTCTTATGGAGGGCTTTTCTCAACGAACACCATGGGTCACGAAGAGGGAAGGGTTTTCAAATGTATGTGACTTCGCCAAAGGAAAGGCATACATGAATCTCTGCGAAGCAAGTCCATCTCAAACGCGACTTCGAGCTCCCATCTGGGTTCGCGAGGAATTCATAGTCACAAAACGTATGGGCTGAATCCTAAACAAAGGGAGTACTATGCAGTCTGAAGAAACACCACTGCAGAGAAACCGTGTTTCTACTAACATCTTCCCTGAACATGGTAGACGTTACCCATGTAAGTGTGAAATCGCAAGGAATGTGCCCCGTGCCTGTCCCACAGACATACTTACTGTAGAATGTCTGTCCCCATTCGAACCTTGTTCTGTGAGAAGTGTTTTCAAGAGTAGGAGAGAGAGCAGATGGAACGTGTCAAGGTTTTCGTTGTGAGAAAGAAATCCATTAGGAAAGCCATACACGTTAAGAATGAGAAGAACTTTAGCATGAAACGGAGAAGGCATCTTGAAAGGGCCCTGTGACGGTGCTGGAGAAACCTCTTCTGAAGTAGGCTTCCCTCAGGTGTCCTATGGTTTCAGTGAGATGAAAATGTTTTCCGTAGTGGGTGTGAAGGCGTAACGGACATGGGCTAGACTTAACTCTCCGTGTCGAATGTGCCTACAGTCATGACATGAAGAACGATGTATGGAAATGGAGGATGTGAGCAAGCCTAAGGAAGATGGCATACGTTTGTTTAACTCTAAGAACAAATCTATTTTGTTGCCGTCCTTCGACTACCATCTCTTTTCGTAAGTTTGGAAGCAGCTTGTTAAACCTTGTGTGCAAGAAAATAGTTGGAACCCGCGATCCTGTACAGCGGGTAACACGGTGTGCGGAGGGTTTCTCTCCTTTAAGTCCTGTGTCATGCGGGTGGATGGGTCTTCAAATGGACGTGGGCTCGCCTCAGGCCTAGTAGCCTTACACTGAACTCTGAGAAACAAGGCCACGTCAAACAGGCTGTCGTGCGAACATCTTGGATCTTGAAGATAGAAGCCCTTGGAGATATATGTGTTGCTCTCTAAGGGAAGGTTCTTATACTCACCTCTCAAGAAACAAAACTGCAGGGAAATAGTCTTTCCACTACCGCCTACAGGGAAGAATATGGAAGCAATTTCCAACGTTCGCAGTGAAGGCACAAATACTGTGTCATGTACCACAGCTTGAGAAAGAAGTTGTGTCGAACGTTTCTCCCTACTCAGATCTTGTTTCAGGAAGCTAGAAGCATTTTCAGTTTTTCGCCTGAAAGCGTAAGGAAAATGCCATAGGCTGAAGAGTGAAGAAAAATGTGGGTCGAATGTTACCACCAAGTCACAAGTTGTCCCCTATAGAGGTGTGTGTCTGGAAATGGGAGGAAGTGTAAGGAACGTGCTATACACTTAGTTCTACAAATCAACGCTGTGGAGGTGCGGTCCTTCGACTGCCACCTCCTCTGCTAAGAAACGAAGCGGCTTGATGCAAAGTGTGAAAGAAAGCAGAGGGGAAGCGTGATCTACCTTACTCGCGGAACAACATCTTATGGAGGGCTTCTCTCAAAGAACACCATGCATGGGTCACGAAGATAGAAGCGTCTTCCAAAGTATGCGAGTTAGGCAGAGGAAAGGCATACACGAATCTCTGCGAACCAAGTCTATCTCAAACGCGACTTCGAGCTCCCATCTGTGTTCGCGAGGAATTCACAGTCACAAAACGTATGTGTTGAATCCTAAACAAAGGGAGTACTATTCAGTCGGAAGAAACACCACTGCAGAGACACCGGGTTTCTACTAGCATCTCACCCTGGACATGGTGGACTTATCCAATGCAAAGTGTGAAATCGCAAGGAATGTGCCCCGTGCCTGTCCCACAGACATACTTACTGTAGAATCTCTGTCCCCATTCGAATCTTGTTCTGTGGGAAGTGTTTTCAAGAGTAGGAGAGAGAGCAGATGGAACGTGTCAAGGTTTTCATTGTGAGAAGGAAATCCATCAGGAAAGCCACACACGTAAGGATGAGAAGCACTTTAGCATGAAACGGTGAAGGCATCTTGAATGGGCCCTGTGACGGTGCTGGAGAAACCTCTTCTGAGGTAGGCTTCCCTCAGCTGTGCAACGGTTTCAGTGAGATGAAAGTGTTTTCCCTAGTGGGTGTGAAGGCGTAAGGGACATGGAGTAGACTTAACTCTCCGTGTCGAATGTGCCTACAGTCGTGACATGAAGAACGATGTATGGAAATGGAGGATGTGAGCAAGCCTAAGGAAGATGGCATACGTTTGTTTAACTCTAAGAACAAATCTATATTGTTGCCGTCCTTCGACTACCATCTCTTTTCGTAAGGTAGGAAGCAGCTTGTTAAACCTTGTGTGCAAGGAAAGAGGTGGAACGTGCCTTCCTGTACAGCGGGGAACACGTTGTGCAGAGGGTTTCTCTCCTTTAAGTCCTGTGTCATGCAGGTGGATGGGTCTTCAAATGGACGTGGGCTCCCTTCAGGCCTAGTAGCCTTACACTGAACTCTGAGAAAGAAGGCCTCGTCAAACAGGTTTTCGTGCGAACATCTTGGTTCTTGAAGATAGAAGCCCTTGGAGATATATGTGCTGCTCTCTAAGGGAGGGTTCTTATACTCACCTCTCAAGAAACAAAGCTGCAGGGAAATGATCTTTGCACTACCACCTACAGGGACGAAGATGGAAGCAATTTCCAACGTTCGCAGTGAAGGCACAAATACTGTGTCATGTACCACTGCTTGAGAAAGAAGTTGTGTCGAAAGTTTCTCCCTCCTCAGATCTTGTTTCAGGAAGCTAGAAGTGTTTTCAGTTCTTCGCGTGAAAGGGCAAGGAAAATGCCATAGGCTGAATTGTGAAGAAAAATGTGGGTCGAATGTTACCACCAAGTCACAAGTTGTCCCCTATAGAGGTGTGTGTCTGTAAATCGGAGGAAGCGTAAGGAAAGTGCTATACACTTATTTCTACAAAACAACGCTGTGGAAGTGCGGTCGTTCCATGAGGAAGGATGAGTATGGATATGTATTATGTGAGGAAGCATAAGGAGGATTGCCTACCCATGGTTAACTTTAAGAACAAATCTAGAGGTTTGCCGTCCTTCGACGACCAGCTCTTTCCCTACGGATGGAAGCACCTTTTTACAACGTAGTGCAAAAGGAAAGAGACGGAAAGCGCGGTACACTACGGTGAGGAACACGTTGTGTGGAGGGTTTCTCTGCACGAAAGTCTTGTGTCATGAAGTTGGAAGGGCCTTCAAATGTACGCGAGCTCGCCTCAGCAGCGCCTTCCACTGAACTCAGAGAAACAAGGCCACGTCCAACAGGATTTCCTGCTAACCTCTTGGTTCGGGAAGCGTGAAGCCTTTGGAGATATAGGTGTACCTGTCTGACACTCAGCTCTCAAGGAACAAAACGGTAGAGAAATCGCCTTTCCACTACCATCTACAGGGAAGAAAATGGAGGAAAGTCCCGACGTTAAAAGCGAAGGCACAAATACTGTGCCATATACCACTGCTTGAGAACGAACTTGTATCGAAAGCCTCTCCCAACTCAGATCTTGTTTCGGGAAGATAGAAGCCTTGTCAGTACTTTGTTTGAAAACACCAGGAAAACGCCACACGCTGAATTGTGAAGAAAAATGTGGGTCGAATGTGACAACCAACCCACTAGTAGTCCCCTAGAGAGGTGTGTGTCTGGAAATAGGAGGAAGCATAAGGGACGTGTGATACACTTAAGTCGAAGAAACAACGCTGTGGCGGTGCGGTCCTTCGACTGCCATCTGCTTTGCTAAGGAACGAAGCGGCTTGAAGCAAAGTGTGAAAGAGTACGGAGGGGAAGGAAGAGAGACATACCTTAGTCGTCGAACAACTTCTTATGGAGGGCTTTTCTCAACGAACACCATGGGTCACGAAGAGGGAAGTGTTTTCAAATGTATGTGACTTCGCCAAAGGAAAGGCATACATGAATCTCTGCGAAGCAAGTCCATCTCAAACGCGACTTCGAGCTCCCATCTGGGTTCGCGAGGAATTCATAGTCACAAAACGTATGGGTTGAATCCTAAACAAAGGGAGTACTATGCAGTCTGAAGAAACACCACTGCAGAGAAACCGTGTTTCTACTAACATCTTCCCTGAACATGGTAGACGTTACCCATGTAAGTGTGAAATCGCAAGGAATGTGCCCCGTGCCTGTCCCACAGACATACTTACTGTAGAATGTCTGTCCCCATTCGAACCTTGTTCTGTGAGAAGTGTTTTCAAGAGTAGGAGAGAGAGCAGATGGAACGTGTCAAGGTTTCCATTGTGAGAAAGAAATCCATTAGGAAAGCCATACACGTTAAGAATGAGAAGAACTTTAGCATGAAACGGAGAAGGCATCTTGAAAGGGCCCTGTGACGGTGCTGGAGAAACCTCTTCTGAAGTAGGCTTCCCTCAGGTGTCCTATGGTTTCAGTGAGATGAAAATGTTTTCCGTAGTGGGGGTGAAGGCGCAAGGGACATGGGCTGGACTTAAATCTCCGTGTCGAATGTGCCTACAGTCATGACATGAAGAACAATGTATGGAAATGGATGATGTGAGCAAGCCTAAGGAAGATGGCATACGTTTGTTTAACTCTAAGAACAAATCTATTTTGTTGCCGTCCTTCGACTACCATCTCTTTTAGTAAGGAAGGAAGCAGCTTGTTAAACCTTGTGTGCAAGGAAAGAGGTGGAACGCGCATTCCTGTACATCGGGAAACACCTTGTGCAGAGAGCTTCTCTCCTTTAAGTCCTGTGTCATGCAGGTGGATGGGGCTTCAAATGGACGTGGGCTCCCTTCAGGCCTAGTAGCCTTACACTGAACTCTGAGAAAGAAGGCCTCGTCAAACAGGTTTTCGTGCGAACATCTTGGTTCTTGAAGATAGAAGCCCTTGGAGATATATGTGTTGCTCTCTAAGGGAAGGTTCTTATACTCACCTCTCAAGAAACAAAGCTGCAGGGAAATAGTCTTTCCACTACCACCTACAGGGATGAAGATGGAAGCATTTTCCAACGTTCGCAGTGAAGGCACAAATCTGTGTCAGGTACCACTGCTTGAGAAAGAAGTTGTGTCGAAAGTTTCTCCCTACTCAGATCTTGTTTCAGGAAGCTAGAAACATTTTCAGTTCTTTGCGTGAAAGCATAAGGAAAATGCCATAGGCTGAATTGTAAAGAAAAATGTGGGTCGAATGTTATCACCAACTCACAAGTTGTCCCCTATAGAGGTGTGTGTATGGAAATCGGAGGAAGCATAAGCAACGAGCTCTGCAATTAATTCTTCAAGAACAATGCTGTGGAGGAGCGGTCCTTCGACTCCCTTCTGCTTTCCTAAGGATCGAAGCGGCTTTACACCAAGTGTGAAGGCTTCTGTCATGAAGTTGGAAGGCCTTCAAATGTAGGCGAGCTAGCCTCAGCAGAGCCTTACGCTGAACTCAGAGAAACAACGGCATGTGAAAACTGATTTCGAGCTCACATCTTGGTTCGGGAAGAATGAAGCCTTCTGAGCTATATGTGTCAGTGCCTTACACTCACCTCTCAAGGAACAACACGGTAGAGGGAGATAGTCCTTCTACTGCCATCTACTGGGAAGAAGATGGAAGAACGTTCCAACGGTCACAGCGAAGGCACAGGTACTGGGCCATATAGCGCTGCTTGAGAAAGAAGTCGTGTCGAAAGCTTCTCCCAACTCAGATCTTGTTTCGGTAGAGAGAAGCATAAGCAAAACACTCGTTGTCTCCTAGAGAGGTGTATGTCTGGAAATGAGAGGAAGCGTAAGGAATGTGCTATACACTTGGGTCTACAAAACAGCGCTGTGGAGGTGCGGTCTTTCGACTGCCACCTCCTCTGCTAAGAAACGAAGCGGCTTGAGGCAAAGTGTGAAAGAAAGCAGAGGGGAAGCGTGATCGACCTTACTCGCGGAACAACTTCTTACGGAGGGCTTTTCTCAACGAACACCATGCATGGGTCACGAAGATAGAAGCGTCTTCCAAAGTATGCGAGTTAGGCAGAGGAAAGGCATACACAAATCTGTGAGAACCAAGTCTATCTCAAACGCGACTTCGAGCTCCCACCTGGGTTCGCGAGGAATTCATACTCACAGAACGTATGTGTTGAATCCTAAACCAAGGGAGTACTAATCAGTCTGAAGAAACACCACTGCAGAGAAACCGTGTTTCTACTAACATCTCACCCTGAACATGGTAGACTTTTCCAATGTAAAGTGTGAAATCGCAAGGAATGTGCCCCGTGCCTGTCCCACAGACATACTTAGTGTAGAATGTCTGTCCCCATTCGAATCTTGTTCCGTGGGAAGTGTTTTCAAGAGTAGGAGAGAGAACAGATGGAACGTGTCAAGGTTTTCATTGTGAGAAGGAAATCCATCAGGAAAGCCATACACGTAAGGATGAGAAGCACTTTAGCATGAAACGGTGAAGGCATCTTGAATGGGCCCTGTGACGGTGCTGGAGAAACCTCTTCTGAAGTAGGCTTCCCTCAGCTGTCCTATGGTTTCAGTGCGATGAAAGTGTTTTCCCTAGCGGGTGTGAACGCGTAAGGGACATGGTCTAGACTTAACTCTCCGTGGCGAATGTGCCTACAGTCGTGACATGAAGAACGATGTATGGAAATGGATGATGTGAGCAAGCCTAAGGAAGATGGCACTCGTTTCTTTAACTCTAAGAACAAATCTAGAGTGTTGCCGTCCTTCGACTACCATCTCTTTTCGTAAGGTTGGAAGCAGCTTGTTAAACATTGTGTGCAAGGAAAGAGGTGGAACGTGCCTTCCTGTACAGCGGGGAACACGTTGTGCAGAGGGTTTCTCTCCTTTAAGTCCTGTGTCATGCAGGTGGATGGGTCTTCAAATGGACGTGGGCTCCCTTCAGGCCTAGTAGCCTTACACTGAACTCTGAGAAAGAAGGCCTCGTCAAACAGGTTTTCGTGCGAACATCTTGGTTCTTGAAGATAGAAGCCCTTGGAGATATATGTGCTGCTCTCTAAGGGAAGGTTCTTATACTCACCTCTCAAGAAACAAAGCTGCAGGGAAATAGTCTTTCCACTACCACCTACAGGGACGAAGATGGAAGCAATTTCCAACGTTCGCAGTGAAGGCACAAATACTGTGTCATGTACCACTGCTTGAGAAAGAAGTTGTGTCGAAAGTTTCTCCCTCCTCAGATCTTGTTTCAGGAAGCTAGAAGTGTTTTCAGTTCTTCGCGTGAAAGCGCAAGGAAAATGCCATAGGCTGAATTGTGAAGAAAAATGTGGGTCGAATGTTACCACCAAGTCACAAGTTGTCCCCTATAGAGGTGTGTGTCTGTAAATCGGAGGAAGCGTAAGGAAAGTGCTATACACTTATTTCTACAAAACACCGCTGTGGAAGTGCGGCCGTTCCATGAGGAAGGATGAGTATGGATATGTATTATGTGAGGAAGCATAAGGAGGATTGCCTACCCATGGTTAACTCTAAGAACAAATCTAGAGGTTTGCCGTCCTTCGACGACCAGCTCTTTCCCTACGGATGGAAGCACCTTTTTACAACGTAGTGTAAAAGGAAAGAGACGGAAAGCGCGGTACACTACGGTGAGGAACACGTTGTGTGGAGGGTTTCTCTGCACGAAAGTCTTGTGTCATGAAGTTGGAAGGGCCTTCAAATGTACGCGAGCTCGCCTCAGCAGCGCCTTCCACTGAACTCAGAGAAACAAGGCCACGTCCAACAGGATTTCCTGCTAACCTCTTGGTTCGGGAAGCGTGAAGCCTTTGGAGATATAGGTGTAAGTGTCTAACACTCAGCTCTCAAGGAACAAAACGGTAGAGAAATCGCCTTTCCACTACCATCTACAGGGAAGAAAATGGAGGAAAGTCCCGACGTTAAAAGCGAAGGCACAAATACTGTGCCATATACCACTGCTTGAGAACGAACTTGTATCGAAAGCCTCTCCCAACTCAGATCTTGTTTCGGGAAGATAGAAGCCTTGTCAGTACTTTGTTTGAAAACACCAGGAAAACGCCACACGCTGAATTGTGAAGAAAAATGTGGGTCGAATGTGACAACCAACCCACTAGTAGTCCCCTAGAGAGGTGTGTGTCTGGAAATAGGAGGAAGCATAAGGGACGTGTGATACACTTAAGTCGAAGAAACAACGCTGTGGCGGTGCGGTTCTTCGACTGCCATCTGCTTTGCTAAGGAACGAAGCGGCTTGAAGCAAAGTGTGAAAGAGTACGGAGGGGAAGGAAGAGAGACATACCTTAGTCGCCGAACAACTTCTTATGGAGGGCTTTTCTCAACGAACACCCTGGGTCACGAAGAGGGAAGGGTTTTCAAATGTATGTGACTTCGCCAAAGGAAAGGCATACATGAATCTCTGCGAAGCAAGTCCATCTCAAACGCGACTTCGAGCTCCCATCTGGGTTCGCGAGGAATTCATAGTCACAAAACGTATGGGCTGAATCCTAAACAAAGGGAGTACTATGCAGTCTGAAGAAACACCACTGCAGAGAAACCGTGTTTCTACTAACATCTTCCCTGAACATGGTAGACGTTACCCATGTAAGTGTGAAATCGCAAGGAATGTGCCCCGTGCCTGTCCCACAGACATACTTACTGTAGAATGTCTGTCCCCATTCGAACCTTGTTCTGTGAGAAGTGTTTTCAAGAGTAGGAGAGAGAGCAGATGGAACGTGTCAAGGTTTTCATTGTGAGAAAGAAATCCATTAGGAAAGCCATACACGTAAGAATGAGAAGAACTTTAGCATGAAACGGAGAAGGCATCTTGAAAGGGCCCTGTGACGGTGCTGGAGAAACCTCTTCTGAAGTAGGCTTCCCTCAGGTGTCCTATGGTTTCAGTGAGATGAAAATGTTTTCCGTAGTGGGGGTGAAGGCGCAAGGGACATGGGCTAGACTTAACTCTCCGTGTCGAATGTGCCTACAGTCATGACATGAAGAACAATGTATGGAAATGGATGATGTGAGCAAGCCTAAGGAAGATGGCATACGTTTGTTTAACTCTAAGAACAAATCTATTTTGTTGCCGTCCTTCGACTACCATCTCTTTTAGTAAGGAAGGAAGCAGCTTGTTAAACCTTGTGTGCAAGGAAAGAGGTGGAACGTGCATTCCTGTACATCGGGAAACACGTTGTGCAGAGAGCTTCTCTCCTTTAAGTCCTGTGTCATGCAGGTGGATGGGGCTTCAAATGGACGTGGGCTCCCTTCAGGCCTGGTAGCCTTACACTGAACTCTGAGAAAGAAGGCCTCGTCAAACAGGTTTTCGTGCGAACATCTTGGTTCTTGAAGATAGAAGCCCTTGGAGATATATGTGTTGCTCTCTAAGGGAAGGTTCTTATACTCACCTCTCAAGAAACAAAGCTGCAGGGAAATAGTCTTTCCACTACCACCTACAGGGATGAAGATGGAAGCAATTTCCAACGTTCGCAGTGAAGGCACAAATCTGTGTCAGGTACCACTGCTTGAGAAAGAAGTTGTGTCGAAAGTTTCTCCCTACTCAGATCTTGTTTCAGGAAGCTAGAAACATTTTCAGTTCTTTGCGTGAAAGCGTAAGGAAAATGCCATAGGCTGAATTGTAAAGAAAAATGTGGGTCGAATGTTATCACCAACTCACAAGTTGTCCCCTATAGAGGTGTGTGTATGGAAATCGGAGGAAGCATAAGCAACGAGCTCTGCAATTAATTCTTCAAGAACAATGCTGTGGAGGAGCGGTCCTTCGACTCCCTTCTGCTTTCCTAAGGATCGAAGCGGCTTTACACCAAGTGTGAAGGCTTCTGTCATGAAGTTGGAAGGCCTTCAAATGTAGGCGAGCTAGCCTCAGCAGAGCCTTACGCTGAACTCAGAGAAACAACGGCATGTGAAAACTGATTTCGAGCTCACATCTTGGTTCGGGAAGAATGAAGCCTTCTGAGCTATATGTGTCAGTGCCTTACACTCACCTCTCAAGGAACAACACGGTAGAGGGAGATAGTCCTTCTACTGCCATCTACTGGGAAGAAGATGGAAGAACGTTCCAACGGTCACAGCGAAGGCACAGGTACTGGGCCATATAGCGCTGCTTGAGAAAGAAGTCGTGTCGAAAGCTTCTCCCAACTCAGATCTTGTTTCGGTAGAGAGAAGCATAAGCAAAACACTCGTTGTCTCCTAGAGAGGTGTATGTCTGGAAATGAGAGGAAGCGTAAGGAATGTGCTATACACTTGGGTCTACAAAACAGCGCTGTGGAGGTGCGGTCTTTCGACTGCCACCTCCTCTGCTAAGAAACGAAGCGGCTTGAGGCAAAGTGTGAAAGAAAGCAGAGGGGAAGCGTGATCGACCTTACTCGCGGAACAACTTCTTACGGAGGGCTTTTCTCAACGAACACCATGCATGGGTCACGAAGATAGAAGCGTCTTCCAAAGTATGCGAGTTAGGCAGAGGAAAGGCATACACAAATCTGTGAGAACCAAGTCTATCTCAAACGCGACTTCGAGCTCCCACCTGGGTTCGCGAGGAATTCATACTCACAGAACGTATGTGTTGAATCCTAAACCAAGGGAGTACTAATCAGTCTGAAGAAACACCACTGCAGAGAAACCGTGTTTCTACTAACATCTCACCCTGAACATGGTAGACTTTTCCAATGTAAAGTGTGAAATCGCAAGGAATGTGCCCCGTGCCTGTCCCACAGACATACTTAGTGTAGAATGTCTGTCCCCATTCGAATCTTGTTCCGTGGGAAGTGTTTTCAAGAGTAGGAGAGAGAACAGATGGAACGTGTCAAGGTTTTCATTGTGAGAAGGAAATCCATCAGGAAAGCCATACACGTAAGGATGAGAAGCACTTTAGCATGAAACGGTGAAGGCATCTTGAATGGGCCCTGTGACGGTGCTGGAGAAACCTCTTCTGAAGTAGGCTTCCCTCAGCTGTCCTATGGTTTCAGTGCGATGAAAGTGTTTTCCCTAGCGGGTGTGAACGCGTAAGGGACATGGTCTAGACTTAACTCTCCGTGGCGAATGTGCCTACAGTCGTGACATGAAGAACGATGTATGGAAATGGAGGATGTGAGCAAGCCTAAGGAAGATGGCACTCGTTTCTTTAACTCTAAGAACAAATCTAGAGTGTTGCCGTCCTTCGACTACCATCTCTTTTCGTAAGGTTGGAAGCAGCTTGTTAAACATTGTGTGCAAGGAAAGAGGTGGAACGTGCCTTCCTGTACAGCGGGGAACACGTTGTGCAGAGGGTTTCTCTCCTTTAAGTCCTGTGTCATGCAGGTGGATGGGTCTTCAAATGGACGTGGGCTCCCTTCAGGCCTAGTAGCCTTACACTGAACTCTGAGAAAGAAGGCCTCGTCAAACAGGTTTTCGTGCGAACATCTTGGTTCTTGAAGATAGAAGCCCTTGGAGATATATGTGCTGCTCTCTAAGGGAAGGTTCTTATACTCACCTCTCAAGAAACAAAGCTGCAGGGAAATAGTCTTTCCACTACCACCTACAGGGACGAAGATGGAAGCAATTTCCAACGTTCGCAGTGAAGGCACAAATACTGTGTCATGTACCACTGCTTGAGAAAGAAGTTGTGTCGAAAGTTTCTCCCTCCTCAGATCTTGTTTCAGGAAGCTAGAAGTGTTTTCAGTTCTTCGCGTGAAAGCGCAAGGAAAATGCCATAGGCTGAATTGTGAAGAAAAATGTGGGTCGAATGTTACCACCAAGTCACAAGTTGTCCCCTATAGAGGTGTGTGTCTGTAAATCGGAGGAAGCGTAAGGAAAGTGCTATACACTTATTTCTACAAAACACCGCTGTGGAAGTGCGGCCGTTCCATGAGGAAGGATGAGTATGGATATGTATTATGTGAGGAAGCATAAGGAGGATTGCCTACCCATGGTTAACTCTAAGAACAAATCTAGAGGTTTGCCGTCCTTCGACGACCAGCTCTTTCCCTACGGATGGAAGCACCTTTTTACAACGTAGTGTAAAAGGAAAGAGACGGAAAGCGCGGTACACTACGGTGAGGAACACGTTGTGTGGAGGGTTTCTCTGCACGAAAGTCTTGTGTCATGAAGTTGGAAGGGCCTTCAAATGTACGCGAGCTCGCCTCAGCAGCGCCTTCCACTGAACTCAGAGAAACAAGGCCACGTCCAACAGGATTTCCTGCTAACCTCTTGGTTCGGGAAGCGTGAAGCCTTTGGAGATATAGGTGTAAGTGTCTAACACTCAGCTCTCAAGGAACAAAACGGTAGAGAAATCGCCTTTCCACTACCATCTACAGGGAAGAAAATGGAGGAAAGTCCCGACGTTAAAAGCGAAGGCACAAATACTGTGCCATATACCACTGCTTGAGAACGAACTTGTATCGAAAGCCTCTCCCAACTCAGATCTTGTTTCGGGAAGATAGAAGCCTTGTCAGTACTTTGTTTGAAAACACCAGGAAAACGCCACACGCTGAATTGTGAAGAAAAATGTGGGTCGAATGTGACAACCAACCCACTAGTAGTCCCCTAGAGAGGTGTGTGTCTGGAAATAGGAGGAAGCATAAGGGACGTGTGATACACTTAAGTCGAAGAAACAACGCTGTGGCGGTGCGGTCCTTCGACTGCCATCTGCTTTGCTAAGGAACGAAGCGGCTTGAAGCAAAGTGTGAAAGAGTACGGAGGGGAAGGAAGAGAGACATACCTTAGTCGCCGAACAACTTCTTATGGAGGGCTTTTCTCAACGAACACCATGGGTCACGAAGAGGGAAGGGTTTTCAAATGTATGTGACTTCGCCAAAGGAAAGGCATACATGAATCTCTGCGAAGCAAGTCCATCTCAAACGCGACTTCGAGCTCCCATCTGGGTTCGCGAGGAATTCATAGTCACAAAACGTATGGGCTGAATCCTAAACAAAGGGAGTACTATGCAGTCTGAAGAAACACCACTGCAGAGAAACCGTGTTTCTACTAACATCTTCCCTGAACATGGTAGACGTTACCCATGTAAGTGTGAAATCGCAAGGAATGTGCCCCGTGCCTGTCCCACAGACATACTTACTGTAGAATGTCTGTCCCCATTCGAACCTTGTTCTGTGAGAAGTGTTTTCAAGAGTAGGAGAGAGAGCAGATGGAACGTGTCAAGGTTTTCATTGTGAGAAAGAAATCCATTAGGAAAGCCATACACGTAAGAATGAGAAGAACTTTAGCATGCAACGGAGAAGGCATCTTGAAAGGGCCCTGTGACGGTGCTGGAGAAACCTCTTCTGAAGTAGGCTTCCCTCAGGTGTCCTATGGTTTCAGTGAGATGAAAATGTTTTCCGTAGTGGGGGTGAAGGCGCAAGGGACATGGGCTAGACTTAACTCTCCGTGTCGAATGTGCCTACAGTCATGACATGAAGAACAATGTATGGAAATGGATGATGTGAGCAAGCCTAAGGAAGATGGCATACGTTTGTTTAACTCTAAGAACAAATCTATTTTGTTGCCGTCCTTCGACTACCATCTCTTTTAGTAAGGAAGGAAGCAGCTTGTTAAACCTTGTGTGCAAGGAAAGAGGTGGAACGCGCATTCCTGTACATCGGGAAACACGTTGTGCAGAGAGCTTCTCTCCTTTAAGTCCTGTGTCATGCAGGTGGATGGGGCTTCAAATGGACGTGGGCTCCCTTCAGGCCTAGTAGCCTTACACTGAACTCTGAGAAAGAAGGCCTCGTCAAACAGGTTTTCGTGCGAACATCTTGGTTCTTGAAGATAGAAGCCCTTGGAGATATATGTGTTGCTCTCTAAGGGAAGGTTCTTATACTCACCTCTCAAGAAACAAAGCTGCAGGGAAATAGTCTTTCCACTACCACCTACAGGGATGAAGATGGAAGCAATTTCCAACGTTCGCAGTGAAGGCACAAATCTGTGTCAGGTACCACTGCTTGAGAAAGAAGTTGTGTCGAAAGTTTCTCCCTACTCAGATCTTGTTTCAGGAAGCTAGAAACATTTTCAGTTCTTTGCGTGAAAGCGTAAGGAAAATGCCATAGGCTGAATTGTAAAGAAAAATGTGGGTCGAATGTTATCACCAACTCACAAGTTGTCCCCTATAGAGGTGTGTGTATGGAAATCGGAGGAAGCATAAGCAACGAGCTCTGCAATTAATTCTTCAAGAACAATGCTGTGGAGGAGCGGTCCTTCGACTCCCTTCTGCTTTCCTAAGGATCGAAGCGGCTTTACACCAAGTGTGAAGGCTTCTGTCATGAAGTTGGAAGGCCTTCAAATGTAGGCGAGCTAGCCTCAGCAGAGCCTTACGCTGAACTCAGAGAAACAACGGCATGTGAAAACTGATTTCGAGCTCACATCTTGGTTCGGGAAGAATGAAGCCTTCTGAGCTATATGTGTCAGTGCCTTACACTCACCTCTCAAGGAACAACACGGTAGAGGGAGATAGTCCTTCTACTGCCATCTACTGGGAAGAAGATGGAAGAACGTTCCAACGGTCACAGCGAAGGCACAGGTACTGGGCCATATAGCGCTGCTTGAGAAAGAAGTCGTGTCGAAAGCTTCTCCCAACTCAGATCTTGTTTCGGTAGAGAGAAGCATAAGCAAAACACTCGTTGTCTCCTAGAGAGGTGTATGTCTGGAAATGAGAGGAAGCGTAAGGAATGTGCTATACACTTGGGTCTACAAAACAGCGCTGTGGAGGTGCGGTCTTTCGACTGCCACCTCCTCTGCTAAGAAACGAAGCGGCTTGAGGCAAAGTGTGAAAGAAAGCAGAGGGGAAGCGTGATCGACCTTACTCGCGGAACAACTTCTTACGGAGGGCTTTTCTCAACGAACACCATGCATGGGTCACGAAGATAGAAGCGTCTTCCAAAGTATGCGAGTTAGGCAGAGGAAAGGCATACACAAATCTGTGAGAACCAAGTCTATCTCAAACGCGACTTCGAGCTCCCACCTGGGTTCGCGAGGAATTCATACTCACAGAACGTATGTGTTGAATCCTAAACCAAGGGAGTACTAATCAGTCTGAAGAAACACCACTGCAGAGAAACCGTGTTTCTACTAACATCTCACCCTGAACATGGTAGACTTTTCCAATGTAAAGTGTGAAATCGCAAGGAATGTGCCCCGTGCCTGTCCCACAGACATACTTAGTGTAGAATGTCTGTCCCCATTCGAATCTTGTTCCGTGGGAAGTGTTTTCAAGAGTAGGAGAGAGAACAGATGGAACGTGTCAAGGTTTTCATTGTGAGAAGGAAATCCATCAGGAAAGCCATACACGTAAGGATGAGAAGCACTTTAGCATGAAACGGTGAAGGCATCTTGAATGGGCCCTGTGACGGTGCTGGAGAAACCTCTTCTGAAGTAGGCTTCCCTCAGCTGTCCTATGGTTTCAGTGCGATGAAAGTGTTTTCCCTAGCGGGTGTGAACGCGTAAGGGACATGGTCTAGACTTAACTCTCCGTGGCGAATGTGCCTACAGTCGTGACATGAAGAACGATGTATGGAAATGGATGATGTGAGCAAGCCTAAGGAAGATGGCACTCGTTTCTTTAACTCTAAGAACAAATCTAGAGTGTTGCCGTCCTTCGACTACCATCTCTTTTCGTAAGGTTGGAAGCAGCTTGTTAAACATTGTGTGCAAGGAAAGAGGTGGAACGTGCCTTCCTGTACAGCGGGGAACACGTTGTGCAGAGGGTTTCTCTCCTTTAAGTCCTGTGTCATGCAGGTGGATGGGTCTTCAAATGGACGTGGGCTCCCTTCAGGCCTAGTAGCCTTACACTGAACTCTGAGAAAGAAGGCCTCGTCAAACAGGTTTTCGTGCGAACATCTTGGTTCTTGAAGATAGAAGCCCTTGGAGATATATGTGCTGCTCTCTAAGGGAAGGTTCTTATACTCACCTCTCAAGAAACAAAGCTGCAGGGAAATAGTCTTTCCACTACCACCTACAGGGACGAAGATGGAAGCAATTTCCAACGTTCGCAGTGAAGGCACAAATACTGTGTCATGTACCACTGCTTGAGAAAGAAGTTGTGTCGAAAGTTTCTCCCTCCTCAGATCTTGTTTCAGGAAGCTAGAAGTGTTTTCAGTTCTTCGCGTGAAAGCGCAAGGAAAATGCCATAGGCTGAATTGTGAAGAAAAATGTGGGTCGAATGTTACCACCAAGTCACAAGTTGTCCCCTATAGAGGTGTGTGTCTGTAAATCGGAGGAAGCGTAAGGAAAGTGCTATACACTTATTTCTACAAAACACCGCTGTGGAAGTGCGGCCGTTCCATGAGGAAGGATGAGTATGGATATGTATTATGTGAGGAAGCATAAGGAGGATTGCCTACCCATGGTTAACTCTAAGAACAAATCTAGAGGTTTGCCGTCCTTCGACGACCAGCTCTTTCCCTACGGATGGAAGCACCTTTTTACAACGTAGTGTAAAAGGAACGAGACGGAAAGCGCGGTACACTACGGTGAGGAACACGTTGTGTGGAGGGTTTCTCTGCACGAAAGTCTTGTGTCATGAAGTTGGAAGGGCCTTCAAATGTACGCGAGCTCGCCTCAGCAGCGCCTTCCACTGAACTCAGAGAAACAAGGCCACGTCCAACAGGATTTCCTGCTAACCTCTTGGTTCGGGAAGCGTGAAGCCTTTGGAGATATAGGTGTAAGTGTCTAACACTCAGCTCTCAAGGAACAAAACGGTAGAGAAATCGCCTTTCCACTACCATCTACAGGGAAGAAAATGGAGGAAAGTCCCGACGTTAAAAGCGA
This sequence comes from Eumetopias jubatus, assembly GCF_037043125.1. Classification (NCBI taxonomy): domain Eukaryota; kingdom Metazoa; phylum Chordata; class Mammalia; order Carnivora; family Otariidae; genus Eumetopias; species Eumetopias jubatus. The sequence goes on along the minus strand of NW_028275104.1, from coordinate 15,949 downwards.
AGGCACAAATACTGTGCCATATACCACTGCTTGAGAACGAACTTGTATCGAAAGCCTCTCCCAACTCAGATCTTGTTTCGGGAAGATAGAAGCCTTGTCAGTACTTTGTTTGAAAACACCAGGAAAACGCCACACGCTGAATTGTGAAGAAAAATGTGGGTCGAATGTGACAACCAACCCACTAGTAGTCCCCTAGAGAGGTGTGTGTCTGGAAATAGGAGGAAGCATAAGGGACGTGTGATACACTTAAGTCGAAGAAACAACGCTGTGGCGGTGCGGTCCTTCGACTGCCATCTGCTTTGCTAAGGAACGAAGCGGCTTGAAGCAAAGTGTGAAAGAGTACGGAGGGGAAGGAAGAGAGACATACCTTAGTCGCCGAACAACTTCTTATGGAGGGCTTTTCTCAACGAACACCATGGGTCACGAAGAGGGAAGGGTTTTCAAATGTATGTGACTTCGCCAAAGGAAAGGCATACATGAATCTCTGCGAAGCAAGTCCATCTCAAACGCGACTTCGAGCTCCCATCTGGGTTCGCGAGGAATTCATAGTCACAAAACGTATGGGCTGAATCCTAAACAAAGGGAGTACTATGCAGTCTGAAGAAACACCACTGCAGAGAAACCGTGTTTCTACTAACATCTTCCCTGAACATGGTAGACGTTACCCATGTAAGTGTGAAATCGCAAGGAATGTGCCCCGTGCCTGTCCCACAGACATACTTACTGTAGAATGTCTGTCCCCATTCGAACCTTGTTCTGTGAGAAGTGTTTTCAAGAGTAGGAGAGAGAGCAGATGGAACGTGTCAAGGTTTTCATTGTGAGAAAGAAATCCATTAGGAAAGCCATACACGTAAGAATGAGAAGAACTTTAGCATGAAACGGAGAAGGCATCTTGAAAGGGCCCTGTGACGGTGCTGGAGAAACCTCTTCTGAAGTAGGCTTCCCTCAGGTGTCCTATGGTTTCAGTGAGATGAAAATGTTTTCCGTAGTGGGGGTGAAGGCGCAAGGGACATGGGCTAGACTTAACTCTCCGTGTCGAATGTGCCTACAGTCATGACATGAAGAACAATGTATGGAAATGGATGATGTGAGCAAGCCTAAGGAAGATGGCATACGTTTGTTTAACTCTAAGAACAAATCTATTTTGTTGCCGTCCTTCGACTACCATCTCTTTTAGTAAGGAAGGAAGCAGCTTGTTAAACCTTGTGTGCAAGGAAAGAGGTGGAACGCGCATTCCTGTACATCGGGAAACACGTTGTGCAGAGAGCTTCTCTCCTTTAAGTCCTGTGTCATGCAGGTGGATGGGGCTTCAAATGGACGTGGGCTCCCTTCAGGCCTGGTAGCCTTACACTGAACTCTGAGAAAGAAGGCCTCGTCAAACAGGTTTTCGTGCGAACATCTTGGTTCTTGAAGATAGAAGCCCTTGGAGATATATGTGTTGCTCTCTAAGGGAAGGTTCTTATACTCACCTCTCAAGAAACAAAGCTGCAGGGAAATAGTCTTTCCACTACCACCTACAGGGATGAAGATGGAAGCAATTTCCAACGTTCGCAGTGAAGGCACAAATCTGTGTCAGGTACCACTGCTTGAGAAAGAAGATGTGTCGAAAGTTTCTCCCTACTCAGATCTTGTTTCAGGAAGCTAGAAACATTTTCAGTTCTTTGCGTGAAAGCGTAAGGAAAATGCCATAGGCTGAATTGTAAAGAAAAATGTGGGTCGAATGTTATCACCAACTCACAAGTTGTCCCCTATAGAGGTGTGTGTATGGAAATCGGAGGAAGCATAAGCAACGAGCTCTGCAATTAATTCTTCAAGAACAATGCTGTGGAGGAGCGGTCCTTCGACTCCCTTCTGCTTTCCTAAGGATCGAAGCGGCTTTACACCAAGTGTGAAGGCTTCTGTCATGAAGTTGGAAGGCCTTCAAATGTAGGCGAGCTAGCCTCAGCAGAGCCTTACGCTGAACTCAGAGAAACAACGGCATGTGAAAACTGATTTCGAGCTCACATCTTGGTTCGGGAAGAATGAAGCCTTCTGAGCTATATGTGTCAGTGCCTTACACTCACCTCTCAAGGAACAACACGGTAGAGGGAGATAGTCCTTCTACTGCCATCTACTGGGAAGAAGATGGAAGAACGTTCCAACGGTCACAGCGAAGGCACAGGTACTGGGCCATATAGCGCTGCTTGAGAAAGAAGTCGTGTCGAAAGCTTCTCCCAACTCAGATCTTGTTTCGGTAGAGAGAAGCATAAGCAAAACACTCGTTGTCTCCTAGAGAGGTGTATGTCTGGAAATGAGAGGAAGCGTAAGGAATGTGCTATACACTTGGGTCTACAAAACAGCGCTGTGGAGGTGCGGTCTTTCGACTGCCACCTCCTCTGCTAAGAAACGAAGCGGCTTGAGGCAAAGTGTGAAAGAAAGCAGAGGGGAAGCGTGATCGACCTTACTCGCGGAACAACTTCTTACGGAGGGCTTTTCTCAACGAACACCATGCATGGGTCACGAAGATAGAAGCGTCTTCCAAAGTATGCGAGTTAGGCAGAGGAAAGGCATACACAAATCTGTGAGAACCAAGTCTATCTCAAACGCGACTTCGAGCTCCCACCTGGGTTCGCGAGGAATTCATACTCACAGAACGTATGTGTTGAATCCTAAACCAAGGGAGTACTAATCAGTCTGAAGAAACACCACTGCAGAGAAACCGTGTTTCTACTAACATCTCACCCTGAACATGGTAGACTTTTCCAATGTAAAGTGTGAAATCGCAAGGAATGTGCCCCGTGCCTGTCCCACAGACATACTTAGTGTAGAATGTCTGTCCCCATTCGAATCTTGTTCCGTGGGAAGTGTTTTCAAGAGTAGGAGAGAGAACAGATGGAACGTGTCAAGGTTTTCATTGTGAGAAGGAAATCCATCAGGAAAGCCATACACGTAAGGATGAGAAGCACTTTAGCATGAAACGGTGAAGGCATCTTGAATGGGCCCTGTGACGGTGCTGGAGAAACCTCTTCTGAAGTAGGCTTCCCTCAGCTGTCCTATGGTTTCAGTGCGATGAAAGTGTTTTCCCTAGCGGGTGTGAACGCGTAAGGGACATGGTCTAGACTTAACTCTCCGTGGCGAATGTGCCTACAGTCGTGACATGAAGAACGATGTATGGAAATGGAGGATGTGAGCAAGCCTAAGGAAGATGGCACTCGTTTCTTTAACTCTAAGAACAAATCTAGAGTGTTGCCGTCCTTCGACTACCATCTCTTTTCGTAAGGTTGGAAGCAGCTTGTTAAACATTGTGTGCAAGGAAAGAGGTGGAACGTGCCTTCCTGTACAGCGGGGAACACGTTGTGCAGAGGGTTTCTCTCCTTTAAGTCCTGTGTCATGCAGGTGGATGGGTCTTCAAATGGACGTGGGCTCCCTTCAGGCCTAGTAGCCTTACACTGAACTCTGAGAAAGAAGGCCTCGTCAAACAGGTTTTCGTGCGAACATCTTGGTTCTTGAAGATAGAAGCCCTTGGAGATATATGTGCTGCTCTCTAAGGGAAGGTTCTTATACTCACCTCTCAAGAAACAAAGCTGCAGGGAAATAGTCTTTCCACTACCACCTACAGGGACGAAGATGGAAGCAATTTCCAACGTTCGCAGTGAAGGCACAAATACTGTGTCATGTACCACTGCTTGAGAAAGAAGTTGTGTCGAAAGTTTCTCCCTCCTCAGATCTTGTTTCAGGAAGCTAGAAGTGTTTTCAGTTCTTCGCGTGAAAGCGCAAGGAAAATGCCATAGGCTGAATTGTGAAGAAAAATGTGGGTCGAATGTTACCACCAAGTCACAAGTTGTCCCCTATAGAGGTGTGTGTCTGTAAATCGGAGGAAGCGTAAGGAAAGTGCTATACACTTATTTCTACAAAACACCGCTGTGGAAGTGCGGCCGTTCCATGAGGAAGGATGAGTATGGATATGTATTATGTGAGGAAGCATAAGGAGGATTGCCTACCCATGGTTAACTCTAAGAACAAATCTAGAGGTTTGCCGTCCTTCGACGACCAGCTCTTTCCCTACGGATGGAAGCACCTTTTTACAACGTAGTGTAAAAGGAACGAGACGGAAAGCGCGGTACACTACGGTGAGGAACACGTTGTGTGGAGGGTTTCTCTGCACGAAAGTCTTGTGTCATGAAGTTGGAAGGGCCTTCAAATGTACGCGAGCTCGCCTCAGCAGCGCCTTCCACTGAACTCAGAGAAACAAGGCCACGTCCAACAGGATTTCCTGCTAACCTCTTGGTTCGGGAAGCGTGAAGCCTTTGGAGATATAGGTGTAAGTGTCTAACACTCAGCTCTCAAGGAACAAAACGGTAGAGAAATCGCCTTTCCACTACCATCTACAGGGAAGAAAATGGAGGAAAGTCCCGACGTTAAAAGCGAAGGCACAAATACTGTGCCATATACCACTGCTTGAGAACGAACTTGTATCGAAAGCCTCTCCCAACTCAGATCTTGTTTCGGGAAGATAGAAGCCTTGTCAGTACTTTGTTTGAAAACACCAGGAAAACGCCACACGCTGAATTGTGAAGAAAAATGTGGGTCGAATGTGACAACCAACCCACTAGTAGTCCCCTAGAGAGGTGTGTGTCTGGAAATAGGAGGAAGCATAAGGGACGTGTGATACACTTAAGTCGAAGAAACAACGCTGTGGCGGTGCGGTCCTTCGACTGCCATCTGCTTTGCTAAGGAACGAAGCGGCTTGAAGCAAAGTGTGAAAGAGTACGGAGGGGAAGGAAGAGAGACATACCTTAGTCGCCGAACAACTTCTTATGGAGGGCTTTTCTCAACGAACACCATGGGTCACGAAGAGGGAAGGGTTTTCAAATGTATGTGACTTCGCCAAAGGAAAGGCATACATGAATCTCTGCGAAGCAAGTCCATCTCAAACGCGACTTCGAGCTCCCATCTGGGTTCGCGAGGAATTCATAGTCACAAAACGTATGGGCTGAATCCTAAACAAAGGGAGTACTATGCAGTCTGAAGAAACACCACTGCAGAGAAACCGTGTTTCTACTAACATCTTCCCTGAACATGGTAGACGTTACCCATGTAAGTGTGAAATCGCAAGGAATGTGCCCCGTGCCTGTCCCACAGACATACTTACTGTAGAATGTCTGTCCCCATTCGAACCTTGTTCTGTGAGAAGTGTTTTCAAGAGTAGGAGAGAGAGCAGATGGAACGTGTCAAGGTTTTCACTGTGAGAAAGAAATCCATTAGGAAAGCCATACACGTAAGAATGAGAAGAACTTTAGCATGAAACGGAGAAGGCATCTTGAAAGGGCCCTGTGACGGTGCTGGAGAAACCTCTTCTGAAGTAGGCTTCCCTCAGGTGTCCTATGGTTTCAGTGAGATGAAAATGTTTTCCGTAGTGGGGGTGAAGGCGCAAGGGACATGGGCTAGACTTAACTCTCCGTGTCGAATGTGCCTACAGTCATGACATGAAGAACAATGTATGGAAATGGATGATGTGAGCAAGCCTAAGGAAGATGGCATACGTTTGTTTAACTCTAAGAACAAATCTATTTTGTTGCCGTCCTTCGACTACCATCTCTTTTAGTAAGGAAGGAAGCAGCTTGTTAAACCTTGTGTGCAAGGAAAGAGGTGGAACGCGCATTCCTGTACATCGGGAAACACGTTGTGCAGAGAGCTTCTCTCCTTTAAGTCCTGTGTCATGCAGGTGGATGGGGCTTCAAATGGACGTGGGCTCCCTTCAGGCCTGGTAGCCTTACACTGAACTCTGAGAAAGAAGGCCTCGTCAAACAGGTTTTCGTGCGAACATCTTGGTTCTTGAAGATAGAAGCCCTTGGAGATATATGTGTTGCTCTCTAAGGGAAGGTTCTTATACTCACCTCTCAAGAAACAAAGCTGCAGGGAAATAGTCTTTCCACTACCACCTACAGGGATGAAGATGGAAGCAATTTCCAACGTTCGCAGTGAAGGCACAAATCTGTGTCAGGTACCACTGCTTGAGAAAGAAGTTGTGTCGAAAGTTTCTCCCTACTCAGATCTTGTTTCAGGAAGCTAGAAACATTTTCAGTTCTTTGCGTGAAAGCGTAAGGAAAATGCCATAGGCTGAATTGTAAAGAAAAATGTGGGTCGAATGTTACCACCAACTCACAAGTTGTCCCCTATAGAGGTGTGTGTATGGAAATCGGAGGAAGCATAAGCAACGAGCTCTGCAATTAATTCTTCAAGAACAATGCTGTGGAGGAGCGGTCCTTCGACTCCCTTCTGCTTTCCTAAGGATCGAAGCGGCTTTACACCAAGTGTGAAGGCTTCTGTCATGAAGTTGGAAGGCCTTCAAATGTAGGCGAGCTAGCCTCAGCAGAGCCTTACGCTGAACTCAGAGAAACAACGGCATGTGAAAACTGATTTCGAGCTCACATCTTGGTTCGGGAAGAATGAAGCCTTCTGAGCTATATGTGTCAGTGCCTTACACTCACCTCTCAAGGAACAACACGGTAGAGGGAGATAGTCCTTCTACTGCCATCTACTGGGAAGAAGATGGAAGAACGTTCCAACGGTCACAGCGAAGGCACAGGTACTGGGCCATATAGCGCTGCTTGAGAAAGAAGTCGTGTCGAAAGCTTCTCCCAACTCAGATCTTGTTTCGGTAGAGAGAAGCATAAGCAAAACACTCGTTGTCTCCTAGAGAGGTGTATGTCTGGAAATGAGAGGAAGCGTAAGGAATGTGCTATACACTTGGGTCTACAAAACAGCGCTGTGGAGGTGCGGTCTTTCGACTGCCACCTCCTCTGCTAAGAAACGAAGCGGCTTGAGGCAAAGTGTGAAAGAAAGCAGAGGGGAAGCGTGATCGACCTTACTCGCGGAACAACTTCTTACGGAGGGCTTTTCTCAACGAACACCATGCATGGGTCACGAAGATAGAAGCGTCTTCCAAAGTATGCGAGTTAGGCAGAGGAAAGGCATACACAAATCTGTGAGAACCAAGTCTATCTCAAACGCGACTTCGAGCTCCCACCTGGGTTCGCGAGGAATTCATACTCACAGAACGTATGTGTTGAATCCTAAACCAAGGGAGTACTAATCAGTCTGAAGAAACACCACTGCAGAGAAACCGTGTTTCTACTAACATCTCACCCTGAACATGGTAGACTTTTCCAATGTAAAGTGTGAAATCGCAAGGAATGTGCCCCGTGCCTGTCCCACAGACATACTTAGTGTAGAATGTCTGTCCCCATTCGAATCTTGTTCCGTGGGAAGTGTTTTCAAGAGTAGGAGAGAGAACAGATGGAACGTGTCAAGGTTTTCATTGTGAGAAGGAAATCCATCAGGAAAGCCATACACGTAAGGATGAGAAGCACTTTAGCATGAAACGGTGAAGGCATCTTGAATGGGCCCTGTGACGGTGCTGGAGAAACCTCTTCTGAAGTAGGCTTCCCTCAGCTGTCCTATGGTTTCAGTGCGATGAAAGTGTTTTCCCTAGCGGGTGTGAACGCGTAAGGGACATGGTCTAGACTTAACTCTCCGTGGCGAATGTGCCTACAGTCGTGACATGAAGAACGATGTATGGAAATGGAGGATGTGAGCAAGCCTAAGGAAGATGGCACTCGTTTCTTTAACTCTAAGAACAAATCTAGAGTGTTGCCGTCCTTCGACTACCATCTCTTTTCGTAAGGTTGGAAGCAGCTTGTTAAACATTGTGTGCAAGGAAAGAGGTGGAACGTGCCTTCCTGTACAGCGGGGAACACGTTGTGCAGAGGGTTTCTCTCCTTTAAGTCCTGTGTCATGCAGGTGGATGGGTCTTCAAATGGACGTGGGCTCCCTTCAGGCCTAGTAGCCTTACACTGAACTCTGAGAAAGAAGGCCTCGTCAAACAGGTTTTCGTGCGAACATCTTGGTTCTTGAAGATAGAAGCCCTTGGAGATATATGTGCTGCTCTCTAAGGGAAGGTTCTTATACTCACCTCTCAAGAAACAAAGCTGCAGGGAAATAGTCTTTCCACTACCACCTACAGGGACGAAGATGGAAGCAATTTCCAACGTTCGCAGTGAAGGCACAAATACTGTGTCATGTACCACTGCTTGAGAAAGAAGTTGTGTCGAAAGTTTCTCCCTCCTCAGATCTTGTTTCAGGAAGCTAGAAGTGTTTTCAGTTCTTCGCGTGAAAGCGCAAGGAAAATGCCATAGGCTGAATTGTGAAGAAAAATGTGGGTCGAATGTTACCACCAAGTCACAAGTTGTCCCCTATAGAGGTGTGTGTCTGTAAATCGGAGGAAGCGTAAGGAAAGTGCTATACACTTATTTCTACAAAACACCGCTGTGGAAGTGCGGCCGTTCCATGAGGAAGGATGAGTATGGATATGTATTATGTGAGGAAGCATAAGGAGGATTGCCTACCCATGGTTAACTCTAAGAACAAATCTAGAGGTTTGCCGTCCTTCGACGACCAGCTCTTTCCCTACGGATGGAAGCACCTTTTTACAACGTAGTGTAAAAGGAAAGAGACGGAAAGCGCGGTACACTACGGTGAGGAACACGTTGTGTGGAGGGTTTCTCTGCACGAAAGTCTTGTGTCATGAAGTTGGAAGGGCCTTCAAATGTACGCGAGCTCGCCTCAGCAGCGCCTTCCACTGAACTCAGAGAAACAAGGCCACGTCCAACAGGATTTCCTGCTAACCTCTTGGTTCGGGAAGCGTGAAGCCTTTGGAGATATAGGTGTAAGTGTCTAACACTCAGCTCTCAAGGAACAAAACGGTAGAGAAATCGCCTTTCCACTACCATCTACAGGGAAGAAAATGGAGGAAAGTCCCGACGTTAAAAGCGAAGGCACAAATACTGTGCCATATACCACTGCTTGAGAACGAACTTGTATCGAAAGCCTCTCCCAACTCAGATCTTGTTTCGGGAAGATAGAAGCCTTGTCAGTACTTTGTTTGAAAACACCAGGAAAACGCCACACGCTGAATTGTGAAGAAAAATGTGGGTCGAATGTGACAACCAACCCACTAGTAGTCCCCTAGAGAGGTGTGTGTCTGGAAATAGGAGGAAGCATAAGGGACGTGTGATACACTTAAGTCGAAGAAACAACGCTGTGGCGGTGCGGTCCTTCGACTGCCATCTGCTTTGCTAAGGAACGAAGCGGCTTGAAGCAAAGTGTGAAAGAGTACGGAGGGGAAGGAAGAGAGACATACCTTAGTCGCCGAACAACTTCTTATGGAGGGCTTTTCTCAACGAACACCATGGGTCACGAAGAGGGAAGGGTTTTCAAATGTATGTGACTTCGCCAAAGGAAAGGCATACATGAATCTCTGCGAAGCAAGTCCATCTCAAACGCGACTTCGAGCTCCCATCTGGGTTCGCGAGGAATTCATAGTCACAAAACGTATGGGCTGAATCCTAAACAAAGGGAGTACTATGCAGTCTGAAGAAACACCACTGCAGAGAAACCGTGTTTCTACTAACATCTTCCCTGAACATGGTAGACGTTACCCATGTAAGTGTGAAATCGCAAGGAATGTGCCCCGTGCCTGTCCCACAGACATACTTACTGTAGAATGTCTGTCCCCATTCGAACCTTGTTCTGTGAGAAGTGTTTTCAAGAGTAGGAGAGAGAGCAGATGGAACGTGTCAAGGTTTTCATTGTGAGAAAGAAATCCATTAGGAAAGCCATACACGTAAGAATGAGAAGAACTTTAGCATGAAACGGAGAAGGCATCTTGAAAGGGCCCTGTGACGGTGCTGGAGAAACCTCTTCTGAAGTAGGCTTCCCTCAGGTGTCCTATGGTTTCAGTGAGATGAAAATGTTTTCCGTAGTGGGGGTGAAGGCGCAAGGGACATGGGCTAGACTTAACTCTCCGTGTCGAATGTGCCTACAGTCATGACATGAAGAACAATGTATGGAAATGGATGATGTGAGCAAGCCTAAGGAAGATGGCATACGTTTGTTTAACTCTAAGAACAAATCTATTTTGTTGCCGTCCTTCGACTACCATCTCTTTTAGTAAGGAAGGAAGCAGCTTGTTAAACCTTGTGTGCAAGGAAAGAGGTGGAACGTGCATTCCTGTACATCGGGAAACACGTTGTGCAGAGAGCTTCTCTCCTTTAAGTCCTGTGTCATGCAGGTGGATGGGGCTTCAAATGGACGTGGGCTCCCTTCAGGCCTGGTAGCCTTACACTGAACTCTGAGAAAGAAGGCCTCGTCAAACAGGTTTTCGTGCGAACATCTTGGTTCTTGAAGATAGAAGCCCTTGGAGATATATGTGTTGCTCTCTAAGGGAAGGTTCTTATACTCACCTCTCAAGAAACAAAGCTGCAGGGAAATAGTCTTTCCACTACCACCTACAGGGATGAAGATGGAAGCAATTTCCAACGTTCGCAGTGAAGGCACAAATCTGTGTCAGGTACCACTGCTTGAGAAAGAAGTTGTGTCGAAAGTTTCTCCCTACTCAGATCTTGTTTCAGGAAGCTAGAAACATTTTCAGTTCTTTGCGTGAAAGCGTAAGGAAAATGCCATAGGCTGAATTGTAAAGAAAAATGTGGGTCGAATGTTATCACCAACTCACAAGTTGTCCCCTATAGAGGTGTGTGTATGGAAATCGGAGGAAGCATAAGCAACGAGCTCTGCAATTAATTCTTCAAGAACAATGCTGTGGAGGAGCGGTCCTTCGACTCCCTTCTGCTTTCCTAAGGATCGAAGCGGCTTTACACCAAGTGTGAAGGCTTCTGTCATGAAGTTGGAAGGCCTTCAAATGTAGGCGAGCTAGCCTCAGCAGAGCCTTACGCTGAACTCAGAGAAACAACGGCATGTGAAAACTGATTTCGAGCTCACATCTTGGTTCGGGAAGAATGAAGCCTTCTGAGCTATATGTGTCAGTGCCTTACACTCACCTCTCAAGGAACAACACGGTAGAGGGAGATAGTCCTTCTACTGCCATCTACTGGGAAGAAGATGGAAGAACGTTCCAACGGTCACAGCGAAGGCACAGGTACTGGGCCATATAGCGCTGCTTGAGAAAGAAGTCGTGTCGAAAGCTTCTCCCAACTCAGATCTTGTTTCGGTAGAGAGAAGCATAAGCAAAACACTCGTTGTCTCCTAGAGAGGTGTATGTCTGGAAATGAGAGGAAGCGTAAGGAATGTGCTATACACTTGGGTCTACAAAACAGCGCTGTGGAGGTGCGGTCTTTCGACTGCCACCTCCTCTGCTAAGAAACGAAGCGGCTTGAGGCAAAGTGTGAAAGAAAGCAGAGGGGAAGCGTGATCGACCTTACTCGCGGAACAACTTCTTACGGAGGGCTTTTCTCAACGAACACCATGCATGGGTCACGAAGATAGAAGCGTCTTCCAAAGTATGCGAGTTAGGCAGAGGAAAGGCATACACAAATCTGTGAGAACCAAGTCTATCTCAAACGCGACTTCGAGCTCCCACCTGGGTTCGCGAGGAATTCATACTCACAGAACGTATGTGTTGAATCCTAAACCAAGGGAGTACTAATCAGTCTGAAGAAACACCACTGCAGAGAAACCGTGTTTCTACTAACATCTCACCCTGAACATGGTAGACTTTTCCAATGTAAAGTGTGAAATCGCAAGGAATGTGCCCCGTGCCTGTCCCACAGACATACTTAGTGTAGAATGTCTGTCCCCATTCGAATCTTGTTCCGTGGGAAGTGTTTTCAAGAGTAGGAGAGAGAACAGATGGAACGTGTCAAGGTTTTCATTGTGAGAAGGAAATCCATCAGGAAAGCCATACACGTAAGGATGAGAAGCACTTTAGCATGAAACGGTGAAGGCATCTTGAATGGGCCCTGTGACGGTGCTGGAGAAACCTCTTCTGAAGTAGGCTTCCCTCAGCTGTCCTATGGTTTCAGTGCGATGAAAGTGTTTTCCCTAGCGGGTGTGAACGCGTAAGGGACATGGTCTAGACTTAACTCTCCGTGGCGAATGTGCCTACAGTCGTGACATGAAGAACGATGTATGGAAATGGAGGATGTGAGCAAGCCTAAGGAAGATGGCACTCGTTTCTTTAACTCTAAGAACAAATCTAGAGTGTTGCCGTCCTTCGACTACCATCTCTTTTCGTAAGGTTGGAAGCAGCTTGTTAAACATTGTGTGCAAGGAAAGAGGTGGAACGTGCCTTCCTGTACAGCGGGGAACACGTTGTGCAGAGGGTTTCTCTCCTTTAAGTCCTGTGTCATGCAGGTGGATGGGTCTTCAAATGGACGTGGGCTCCCTTCAGGCCTAGTAGCCTTACACTGAACTCTGAGAAAGAAGGCCTCGTCAAACAGGTTTTCGTGCGAACATCTTGGTTCTTGAAGATAGAAGCCCTTGGAGATATATGTGCTGCTCTCTAAGGGAAGGTTCTTATACTCACCTCTCAAGAAACAAAGCTGCAGGGAAATAGTCTTTCCACTACCACCTACAGGGACGAAGATGGAAGCAATTTCCAACGTTCGCAGTGAAGGCACAAATACTGTGTCATGTACCACTGCTTGAGAAAGAAGTTGTGTCGAAAGTTTCTCCCTCCTCAGATCTTGTTTCAGGAAGCTAGAAGTGTTTTCAGTTCTTCGCGTGAAAGCGCAAGGAAAATGCCATAGGCTGAATTGTGAAGAAAAATGTGGGTCGAATGTTACCACCAAGTCACAAGTTGTCCCCTATAGAGGTGTGTGTCTGTAAATCGGAGGAAGCGTAAGGAAAGTGCTATACACTTATTTCTACAAAACACCGCTGTGGAAGTGCGGCCGTTCCATGAGGAAGGATGAGTATGGATATGTATTATGTGAGGAAGCATAAGGAGGATTGCCTACCCATGGTTAACTCTAAGAACAAATCTAGAGGTTTGCCGTCCTTCGACGACCAGCTCTTTCCCTACGGATGGAAGCACCTTTTTACAACGTAGTGTAAAAGGAAAGAGACGGAAAGCGCGGTACACTACGGTGAGGAACACGTTGTGTGGAGGGTTTCTCTGCACCAAAGTCTTGTGTCATGAAGTTGGAAGGGCCTTCAAATGTACGCGAGCTCGCCTCAGCAGCGCCTTCCACTGAACTCAGAGAAACAAGGCCACGTCCAACAGGATTTCCTGCTAACCTCTTGGTTCGGGAAGCGTGAAGCCTTTGGAGATATAGGTGTAAGTGTCTAACACTCAGCTCTCAAGGAACAAAACGGTAGAGAAATCGCCTTTCCACTACCATCTACAGGGAAGAAAATGGAGGAAAGTCCCGACGTTAAAAGCGAAGGCACAAATACTGTGCCATATACCACTGCTTGAGAACGAACTTGTATCGAAAGCCTCTCCCAACTCAGATCTTGTTTCGGGAAGATAGAAGCCTTGTCAGTACTTTGTTTGAAAACACCAGGAAAACGCCACACGCTGAATTGTGAAGAAAAATGTGGGTCGAATGTGACAACCAACCCACTAGTAGTCCCCTAGAGAGGTGTGTGTCTGGAAATAGGAGGAAGCATAAGGGACGTGTGATACACTTAAGTCGAAGAAACAACGCTGTGGCGGTGCGGTCCTTCGACTGCCATCTGCTTTGCTAAGGAACGAAGCGGCTTGAAGCAAAGTGTGAAAGAGTACGGAGGGGAAGGAAGAGAGACATACCTTAGTCGCCGAACAACTTCTTATGGAGGGCTTTTCTCAAGGAACACCATGGGTCACGAAGAGGGAAGGGTTTTCAAATGTATGTGACTTCGCCAAAGGAAAGGCATACATGAATCTCTGCGAAGCAAGTCCATCTCAAACGCGACTTCGAGCTCCCATCTGGGTTCGCGAGGAATTCATAGTCACAAAACGTATGGGCTGAATCCTAAACAAAGGGAGTACTATGCAGTCTGAAGAAACACCACTGCAGAGAAACCGTGTTTCTACTAACATCTTCCCTGAACATGGTAGACGTTACCCATGTAAGTGTGAAATCGCAAGGAATGTGCCCCGTGCCTGTCCCACAGACATACTTACTGTAGAATGTCTGTCCCCATTCGAACCTTGTTCTGTGAGAAGTGTTTTCAAGAGTAGGAGAGAGAGCAGATGGAACGTGTCAAGGTTTTCACTGTGAGAAAGAAATCCATTAGGAAAGCCATACACGTAAGAATGAGAAGAACTTTAGCATGCAACGGAGAAGGCATCTTGAAAGGGCCCTGTGACGGTGCTGGAGAAACCTCTTCTGAAGTAGGCTTCCCTCAGGTGTCCTATGGTTTCAGTGAGATGAAAATGTTTTCCGTAGTGGGGGTGAAGGCGCAAGGGACATGGGCTAGACTTAACTCTCCGTGTCGAATGTGCCTACAGTCATGACATGAAGAACAATGTATGGAAATGGATGATGTGAGCAAGCCTAAGGAAGATGGCATACGTTTGTTTAACTCTAAGAACAAATCTATTTTGTTGCCGTCCTTCGACTACCATCTCTTTTAGTAAGGAAGGAAGCAGCTTGTTAAACCTTGTGTGCAAGGAAAGAGGTGGAACGCGCATTCCTGTACATCGGGAAACACGTTGTGCAGAGAGCTTCTCTCCTTTAAGTCCTGTGTCATGCAGGTGGATGGGGCTTCAAATGGACGTGGGCTCCCTTCAGGCCTGGTAGCCTTACACTGAACTCTGAGAAAGAAGGCCTCGTCAAACAGGTTTTCGTGCGAACATCTTGGTTCTTGAAGATAGAAGCCCTTGGAGATATATGTGTTGCTCTCTAAGGGAAGGTTCTTATACTCACCTCTCAAGAAACAAAGCTGCAGGGAAATAGTCTTTCCACTACCACCTACAGGGATGAAGATGGAAGCAATTTCCAACGTTCGCAGTGAAGGCACAAATCTGTGTCAGGTACCACTGCTTGAGAAAGAAGTTGTGTCGAAAGTTTCTCCCTACTCAGATCTTGTTTCAGGAAGCTAGAAACATTTTCAGTTCTTTGCGTGAAAGCGTAAGGAAAATGCCATAGGCTGAATTGTAAAGAAAAATGTGGGTCGAATGTTATCACCAACTCACAAGTTGTCCCCTATAGAGGTGTGTGTATGGAAATCGGAGGAAGCATAAGCAACGAGCTCTGCAATTAATTCTTCAAGAACAATGCTGTGGAGGAGCGGTCCTTCGACTCCCTTCTGCTTTCCTAAGGATCGAAGCGGCTTTACACCAAGTGTGAAGGCTTCTGTCATGAAGTTGGAAGGCCTTCAAATGTAGGCGAGCTAGCCTCAGCAGAGCCTTACGCTGAACTCAGAGAAACAACGGCATGTGAAAACTGATTTCGAGCTCACATCTTGGTTCGGGAAGAATGAAGCCTTCTGAGCTATATGTGTCAGTGCCTTACACTCACCTCTCAAGGAACAACACGGTAGAGGGAGATAGTCCTTCTACTGCCATCTACTGGGAAGAAGATGGAAGAACGTTCCAACGGTCACAGCGAAGGCACAGGTACTGGGCCATATAGCGCTGCTTGAGAAAGAAGTCGTGTCGAAAGCTTCTCCCAACTCAGATCTTGTTTCGGTAGAGAGAAGCATAAGCAAAACACTCGTTGTCTCCTAGAGAGGTGTATGTCTGGAAATGAGAGGAAGCGTAAGGAATGTGCTATACACTTGGGTCTACAAAACAGCGCTGTGGAGGTGCGGTCTTTCGACTGCCACCTCCTCTGCTAAGAAACGAAGCGGCTTGAGGCAAAGTGTGAAAGAAAGCAGAGGGGAAGCGTGATCGACCTTACTCGCGGAACAACTTCTTACGGAGGGCTTTTCTCAACGAACACCATGCATGGGTCACGAAGATAGAAGCGTCTTCCAAAGTATGCGAGTTAGGCAGAGGAAAGGCATACACAAATCTGTGAGAACCAAGTCTATCTCAAACGCGACTTCGAGCTCCCACCTGGGTTCGCGAGGAATTCATACTCACAGAACGTATGTGTTGAATCCTAAACCAAGGGAGTACTAATCAGTCTGAAGAAACACCACTGCAGAGAAACCGTGTTTCTACTAACATCTCACCCTGAAC
>NW_028275103.1:0-58084 GCF_037043125.1 Eumetopias jubatus | reverse complement strand
AGAGGTGAGTGTAAGACACTTACACATATATCTCAAAAGGCGTCATGCTTCCCGCACCGAGAGGTGAGCACGAAATCGTGTTGGACGTGGCCTTGTTTCTCTGAGTTCAGTGGAAGGCGCTGCTGAGGCTAGCTCACGTACCTTTGAAGGCCCTTCCAACTTCATGACACAAGACTTTCGTGGAGAGGGACCCTCCACACACCGTGTTCCTCACTGTAGTGTATCGCGCTTTCCGTCTCTTTTCTCTCGCCCTAAGCTTTAACAAGGTGCTTCCATCCGTACGGAAAGGGCTGGTCGTCGACGGACGGCAACCCTCTAGATTTGTTCTTAGAGTCAAACACCCGTAGGCAAGCCTCCTTACGCTTCCTCACATCATACCTCTCCATACTCATCCTTCTTCATGGAACGAACAGTAGACACATTCGAAACGGACGGCCGACTCTAGGGTACGTCCTCATGCCTCACACCCACGACGGAAAACACTTTTATCTTCCTGAAACAATATGATAGCTGAGGGCAGACTTCTTCACAAGGGGTTCGTCAAGCACCGTCACAGGGCACGGCACCTTCTTTATGCCTTCACACGTTCATGCCAGAAGGCCGCTCATACGCAGGTGGTGTATGGCTTTCCAGACTTCCTTCTCACACTTAAAGGCATGACCTGTTCCCTCTGCTGTCTCTCATACTCTTTGAAAACGTTCCTCGCGGAACAAGATTGGAATGGCGAGGGACCATCTACCCTAAGTATGTCTGTGCCACAGGCACGGGGCACATTCCTCGCGCTGCCACACTGACGTTGGAATAGACGAGCATTTTCAGGAAGGTGTTAGTAGAAACACGGTTTCTCTGCAGTGGTGTTTCTTCAGACTGAAGTGCACGCCGCCTGTTTCGGATTCAACACATACCTGTTGTGACTATGTTCTCCCCGTGACGCCAGAGGTCAGCTCGAAGTCGCCTTCGACACAGACTTGTTCGCGCCGTTTCGTCTGTGGCTTTCCTTTGGCGAACTCACGTACATTTGGAAAACCCTTCTAGCGTCGTGACCCATGGTGTCCATTGAGCGAAGCCCTCCGTACCACGTTGTTCCACGAGGAAGGCCTATCGGGCTTTTCCTCTGCTTCCTTTCATACTTGGCGTAAAGCCGCTTCGATCCTTCGGAAGGGAGAAGGGAGTCGAAGGACCGCTCCTCCGCAGCATTGCTTTTGAGACCTAAGTGTAGAGCTCGTTCCTTACGCTTCCTCCGATTTCCAGACACACACCTCTCTAGGGGACAACTTGTTCGTTGGTGGTCACATTCGACGCACATTTTTCCTCACAATTCCGCGGATGGCATTTTCCTGACGCTTTCACACGAAGTCCTGAAAACGCGTGTCTCTCCCTGAAACAAGATCTGAGTTGAGAGAAGCTTGAGACACAACTCCTTTCTCAAACAGTGGAATATGGCACAGTAGTTGTGCCTTCACTTTTAACGGTGGAAAGTTCTTCCATCTCTTCCCTGTAGGTGGTAGTGGAAAGACTGTTTCCCTACACTTTTCGTTTCTTGAGAGGCGAGTGTAAGACACTTACCTTCTATAGCAACACACACATACCTCCAAAGGCTTCTTTCTTCAAGAACCAGATGTTAGCACGAAAGCCTGATGGACATGGCCTCGTTTCTCAGAATTCAGTGTAAGGCTACTACCACTGAGGCTAGCCCGCGTACATTGGAAGACCCATCCACCTCCACGACACAGGACTTAATGGAGAGAAACCCTCCGCCCAACGTGTTCCTCCCTGGACGGTATCGCGCGTTCCAGCTCTTTCCTTTCACACCCGGTTTAACAAGCCGCTTCCATCCTTACGAAAAGAGACGGTAGTCGAAGGACGCCAACCCTCGAGATTTGTTCTTAGAGGGAAACAGGCGTATGCCATCTTCCTTGTGCTTCCGCACATCATACATTTCCATACACATCTTTCTTCATGTCACGACGGTAGGCACATTCGAAACGGAGAGCTAAGTCTAGTCTATGTCCCTTACGCCTTCACACCCAATACGGAAAACACTTTCCTCTTTCCTGAAACGATATGATAGTTGAGGGAAGCCTTCTTCACAAGTGGTTTCTCAAGCACCGTCCGTCACAGGGCACATTCTAGATGCTTTCACCATTTCATGCTAAGTGCTTCTCACCCTTACGTGTATGGCTTTCCTGACGGATTTCCTTCTCACCCTTGAAGCCGTGACCTTTTCCATCTGCTCTCTCATACTCTTGGAAACACTTCCCACGGAACAGGATTTGAATTGCGACAGACATTCTACACTAATTACTTCTGTAGCACAGGCATGGGGCACATTCCTTGCGATTTCACCCTTACATGGGAAAAGTCTACCATGTTCAGGGAAGATGTTAGTGAGTAGTTCGTTTCTCGGCAGGGGTGTTTCTTCAGACTGAAGAGTACTTCCTTTGTTTAGGATTCAACACGTACATTTTGTGACTCTGGATTCCTCGGGAACCCAGATGGAAGCTCGAAGTCGCGTTTGACACAGACTTGGTTCGCAGAGATTAGTGTATGCCTTTCCTTGGGCGAAGTCACATCCTTTTGAAAACCCTTCTATCTTCGTGACACATGGTGTTCGTTGAGGAAAGCCCCCCCAGAAGAAGTTGTTCCGCGAGTATGGTGTATCACTCTTCCTTCCCCTCCGTTTTCTTTCGCACTTTGCTTCAAGCCGCTTCGTCCCTCAGCAAAGCCGATGGCAGTCGAAGGACCGCCCCTCCACAGCAGCGTTGTTTCTTAGACTTAAGTGTATAGCACGTCCCTTACGCTTCCTCCCCTTTCCAGACCCACACCTCTCTAGGGGACAACTAGTGTGTTGGTTGTCCCATTCGACCCCCATTTTTCTTCACAAATCAGCGTGTGGCATCTTCCTTGCGCTTTCAAACAAAGTACTGACAACGCTTCTATCTTCCCGAAACAAGATCTGAGTTGGGAGAAGCTTTCGACCCAAGTTCGTTCTCAAGCAGTGGTATATGGCACAGTAGTTGTGCCTTCGCTTTTAACGTTGGAAATTTCCTGCGTCTTCTTCCTGTAGATGGCAGTGGAAAGACTATTTCTCTCTACCGCTTTGTTCCTTGAGAGGTGAGTGTAAGACACTTACACATATATCTCAAAAGGCGTCATGCTTCCCGCACCGAGAGGTGAGCACGAAATCGTGTTGGACGTGGCCTTGTTTCTCTGAGTTCAGTGGAAGGCGCTGCTGAGGCTAGCTCACGTACCTTTGAAGGCCCTTCCAACTTCATGACACAAGACTTTCGTGGAGAGGGACCCTCCACACACCGTGTTCCTCACTGTAGTGTATCGCGCTTTCCGTCTCTTTTCTCTCGCCCTAAGCTTTAACAAGGTGCTTCCATCCGTACGGAAAGGGCTGGTCGTCGACGGACGGCAACCTCTAGATTTGTTCTTAGAGTCAAACACCCGTAGGCAAGCCTCCTTACGCTTCCTCACATCATACCTCTCCATACTCATCCTTCTTCATGGAACGAACAGTAGACACATTCGAAACGGACGGCCGACTCTAGGGTACGTCCCTCATGCCTCCACACCCACGACGGAAAACACTTTTATCTTCCTGAAACAATATGATAGCTGAGGGCAGACTTCTTCACAAGGGGTTCGTCAAGCACCGTCACAGGGCACGGCACCTTCTTTATGCCTTCACACGTTCATGCCAGAAGGCCGCTCATACGCAGGTGGTGTATGGCTTTCCAGGACTTCCTTCTCAACACTTAAAGGCATGACCTGTTCCCTCTGCTGTCTCTCATACTCTTTGAAAACGTTCCTCGCGGAACAAGATTGGAATGGCGAGGGACCATCTACCCTAAGTATGTCTGTGCCACAGGCACGGGGCACATTCCTCGCGCTGCCACACTGACGTTGGAATAGACGAGCATTTTCAGGGAAGGTGTTAGTAGAAACACGGTTTCTCTGCAGTGGTGTTTCTTCAGACTGAAGTGCACGCCGCCTGTTTCGGATTCAACACATACCTGTTGTGACTATGTTCTCCCCGTGACGCCAGAGGTCAGCTCGAAGTCGCCTTCGACACAGACTTGTTTCGCGCCGTTTCGTCTGTGGCTTTCCTTTGGCGAACTCACGTACATTTGGAAAACCCTTCTAGCGTCGTGACCCATGGTGTCCATTGAGCGAAGCCCTCCGTACCACGTTGTTCCACGAGGAAGGCTATCGGGCTTTTCCTCTGCTTCCTTTCATACTTGGCGTAAAGCCGCTTCGATCCTTCGGAAGGGAGAAGGGAGTCGAAGGACCGCTCCTCCGCAGCATTGCTTTTGAGACCTAAGTGTAGAGCTCGTTCCTTACGCTTCCTCCGATTTCCAGACACACACCTCTCTAGGGGACAACTTGTTCGTTGGTGGTCACATTCGACGCACATTTTTCCTCACAATTCCGCGGATGGCATTTTCCTGACGCTTTCACACGAAGTCCTGAAAACGCGTGTCTCTCCCTGAAACAAGATCTGAGTTGAGAGAAGCTTGAGACACAACTCCTTTCTCAAACAGTGGAATATGGCACAGTAGTTGTGCCTTCACTTTTAACGGTGGAAAGTTCTTCCATCTCTTCCCTGTAGGTGGTAGTGGAAAGACTGTTTCCCTACACTTTTCGTTTCTTGAGAGGCGAGTGTAAGACACTTACCTTCTATAGCAACACACACATACCTCCAAAGGCTTCTTTCTTCAAGAACCCAGATGTTAGCACGAAAGCCTGATGGACATGGCCTCGTTTCTCAGAATTCAGTGTAAGGCTACTACCACTGAGGCTAGCCCGCGTACATTGGAAGACCCATCCACCTCCACGACACAGGACTTAATGGAGAGAAACCCTCCGCCCAACGTGTTCCTCCCTGGACGGTATCGCGCGTTCCAGCTCTTTCCTTTCACACCCGGTTTAACAAGCCGCTTCCATCCTTACGAAAAGAGACGGTAGTCGAAGGACGCCAACCCTCGAGATTTGTTCTTAGAGGGAAACAGGCGTATGCCATCTTCCTTGTGCTTCCGCACATCATACATTTCCATACACATCTTTCTTCATGTCACGACGGTAGGCACATTCGAAACGGAGAGCTAAGTCTAGTCTATGTCCCTTACGCCTTCACACCCAATACGGAAAACACTTTCCTCTTTCCTGAAACGATATGATAGTTGAGGGAAGCCTTCTTCACAAGTGGTTTCTCAAGCACCGTCCGTCACAGGGCACATTCTAGATGCTTTCACCATTTCATGCTAAGTGCTTCTCACCCTTACGTGTATGGCTTTCCTGACGGATTTCCTTCTCACCCTTGAAGCCGTGACCTTTTCCATCTGCTCTCTCATACTCTTGGAAACACTTCCCACGGAACAGGATTTGAATTGCGACAGACATTCTACACTAATTACTTCTGTAGCACAGGCATGGGGCACATTCCTTGCGATTTCACCCTTACATGGGAAAAGTCTACCATGTTCAGGGAAGATGTTAGTGAGTAGTTCGTTTCTCGGCAGGGGTGTTTCTTCAGACTGAAGAGTACTTCCTTTGTTTAGGATTCAACACGTACATTTTGTGACTCTGGATTCCTCGGGAACCCAGATGGAAGCTCGAAGTCGCGTTTGACACAGACTTGGTTCGCAGAGATTAGTGTATGCCTTTCCTTGGGCGAAGTCACATCCTTTTGAAAACCCTTCTATCTTCGTGACACATGGTGTTCGTTGAGGAAAGCCCCCCCAGAAGAAGTTGTTCCGCGAGTATGGTGTATCACTCTTCCTTCCCCTCCGTTTTCTTTCGCACTTTGCTTCAAGCCGCTTCGTCCCTCAGCAAAGCCGATGGCAGTCGAAGGACCGCCCCTCCACAGCAGCGTTGTTTCTTAGACTTAAGTGTATAGCACGTCCCTTACGCTTCCTCCCCTTTCCAGACCCACACCTCTCTAGGGGACAACTAGTGTGTTGGTTGTCCCATTCGACCCCCATTTTTCTTCACAAATCAGCGTGTGGCATCTTCCTTGCGCTTTCAAACAAAGTACTGACAACGCTTCTATCTTCCCGAAACAAGATCTGAGTTGGGAGAAGCTTTCGACCCAAGTTCGTTCTCAAGCAGTGGTATATGGCACAGTAGTTGTGCCTTCGCTTTTAACGTTGGAAATTTCCTGCGTCTTCTTCCCTGTAGATGGCAGTGGAAAGACTATTTCTCTCTACCGCTTTGTTCCTTGAGAGGTGAGTGTAAGACACTTACACATATATCTCAAAAGGCGTCATGCTTCCCGCACCGAGAGGTGAGCACGAAATCGTGTTGGACGTGGCCTTGTTTCTCTGAGTTCAGTGGAAGGCGCTGCTGAGGCTAGCTCACGTACCTTTGAAGGCCCTTCCAACTTCATGACACAAGACTTTCGTGGAGAGGGACCCTCCACACACCGTGTTCCTCACTGTAGTGTATCGCGCTTTCCGTCTCTTTTCTCTCGCCCTAAGCTTTAACAAGGTGCTTCCATCCGTACGGAAAGGGCTGGTCGTCGACGGACGGCAACCCTCTAGATTTGTTCTTAGAGTCAAACACCCGTAGGCAAGCCTCCTTACGCTTCCTCACATCATACCTCTCCATACTCATCCTTCTTCATGGAACGAACAGTAGACACATTCGAAACGGACGGCCGACTCTAGGGTACGTCCCTCATGCCTCCACACCCACGACGGAAAACACTTTTATCTTCCTGAAACAATATGATAGCTGAGGGCAGACTTCTTCACAAGGGGTTCGTCAAGCACCGTCACAGGGCACGGCACCTTCTTTATGCCTTCACACGTTCATGCCAGAAGGCCGCTCATACGCAGGTGGTGTATGGCTTTCCAGGACTTCCTTCTCACACTTAAAGGCATGACCTGTTCCCTCTGCTGTCTCTCATACTCTTTGAAAACGTTCCTCGCGGAACAAGATTGGAATGGCGAGGGACCATCTACCCTAAGTATGTCTGTGCCACAGGCACGGGGCACATTCCTCGCGCTGCCACACTGACGTTGGAATAGACGAGCATTTTCAGGGAAGGTGTTAGTAGAAACACGGTTTCTCTGCAGTGGTGTTTCTTCAGACTGAAGTGCACGCCGCCTGTTTCGGATTCAACACATACCTGTTGTGACTATGTTCTCCCCGTGACGCCAGAGGTCAGCTCGAAGTCGCCTTCGACACAGACTTGTTTCGCGCCGTTTCGTCTGTGGCTTTCCTTTGGCGAACTCACGTACATTTGGAAAACCCTTCTAGCGTCGTGACCCATGGTGTCCATTGAGCGAAGCCCTCCGTACCACGTTGTTCCACGAGGAAGGCCTATCGGGCTTTTCCTCTGCTTCCTTTCATACTTGGCGTAAAGCCGCTTCGATCCTTCGGAAGGGAGAAGGGAGTCGAAGGACCGCTCCTCCGCAGCATTGCTTTTGAGACCTAAGTGTAGAGCTCGTTCCTTACGCTTCCTCCGATTTCCAGACACACACCTCTCTAGGGGACAACTTGTTCGTTGGTGGTCACATTCGACGCACATTTTTCCTCACAATTCCGCGGATGGCATTTTCCTGACGCTTTCACACGAAGTCCTGAAAACGCGTGTCTCTCCCTGAAACAAGATCTGAGTTGAGAGAAGCTTGAGACACAACTCCTTTCTCAAACAGTGGAATATGGCACAGTAGTTGTGCCTTCACTTTTAACGGTGGAAAGTTCTTCCATCTCTTCCCTGTAGGTGGTAGTGGAAAGACTGTTTCCCTACACTTTTCGTTTCTTGAGAGGCGAGTGTAAGACACTTACCTTCTATAGCAACACACACATACCTCCAAAGGCTTCTTTCTTCAAGAACCCAGATGTTAGCACGAAAGCCTGATGGACATGGCCTCGTTTCTCAGAATTCAGTGTAAGGCTACTACCACTGAGGCTAGCCCGCGTACATTGGAAGACCCATCCACCTCCACGACACAGGACTTAATGGAGAGAAACCCTCCGCCCAACGTGTTCCTCCCTGGACGGTATCGCGCGTTCCAGCTCTTTCCTTTCACACCCGGTTTAACAAGCCGCTTCCATCCTTACGAAAAGAGACGGTAGTCGAAGGACGCCAACCCTCGAGATTTGTTCTTAGAGGGAAACAGGCGTATGCCATCTTCCTTGTGCTTCCGCACATCATACATTTCCATACACATCTTTCTTCATGTCACGACGGTAGGCACATTCGAAACGGAGAGCTAAGTCTAGTCTATGTCCCTTACGCCTTCACACCCAATACGGAAAACACTTTCCTCTTTCCTGAAACGATATGATAGTTGAGGGAAGCCTTCTTCACAAGTGGTTTCTCAAGCACCGTCCGTCACAGGGCACATTCTAGATGCTTTCACCATTTCATGCTAAGTGCTTCTCACCCTTACGTGTATGGCTTTCCTGACGGATTTCCTTCTCACCCTTGAAGCCGTGACCTTTTCCATCTGCTCTCTCATACTCTTGGAAACACTTCCCACGGAACAGGATTTGAATTGCGACAGACATTCTACACTAATTACTTCTGTAGCACAGGCATGGGGCACATTCCTTGCGATTTCACCCTTACATGGGAAAAGTCTACCATGTTCAGGGAAGATGTTAGTGAGTAGTTCGTTTCTCGGCAGGGGTGTTTCTTCAGACTGAAGAGTACTTCCTTTGTTTAGGATTCAACACGTACATTTTGTGACTCTGGATTCCTCGGGAACCCAGATGGAAGCTCGAAGTCGCGTTTGACACAGACTTGGTTCGCAGAGATTAGTGTATGCCTTTCCTTGGGCGAAGTCACATCCTTTTGAAAACCCTTCTATCTTCGTGACACATGGTGTTCGTTGAGGAAAGCCCCCCCAGAAGAAGTTGTTCCGCGAGTATGGTGTATCACTCTTCCTTCCCCTCCGTTTTCTTTCGCACTTTGCTTCAAGCCGCTTCGTCCCTCAGCAAAGCCGATGGCAGTCGAAGGACCGCCCCTCCACAGCAGCGTTGTTTCTTAGACTTAAGTGTATAGCACGTCCCTTACGCTTCCTCCCCTTTCCAGACCCACACCTCTCTAGGGGACAACTAGTGTGTTGGTTGTCCCATTCGACCCCCATTTTTCTTCACAAATCAGCGTGTGGCATCTTCCTTGCGCTTTCAAACAAAGTACTGACAACGCTTCTATCTTCCCGAAACAAGATCTGAGTTGGGAGAAGCTTTCGACCCAAGTTCGTTCTCAAGCAGTGGTATATGGCACAGTAGTTGTGCCTTCGCTTTTAACGTTGGAAATTTCCTGCGTCTTCTTCCCTGTAGATGGCAGTGGAAAGACTATTTCTCTCTACCGCTTTGTTCCTTGAGAGGTGAGTGTAAGACACTTACACATATATCTCAAAAGGCGTCATGCTTCCCGCACCGAGAGGTGAGCACGAAATCGTGTTGGACGTGGCCTTGTTTCTCTGAGTTCAGTGGAAGGCGCTGCTGAGGCTAGCTCACGTACCTTTGAAGGCCCTTCCAACTTCATGACACAAGACTTTCGTGGAGAGGGACCCTCCACACACCGTGTTCCTCACTGTAGTGTATCGCGCTTTCCGTCTCTTTTCTCTCGCCCTAAGCTTTAACAAGGTGCTTCCATCCGTACGGAAAGGGCTGGTCGTCGACGGACGGCAACCCTCTAGATTTGTTCTTAGAGTCAAACACCCGTAGGCAAGCCTCCTTACGCTTCCTCACATCATACCTCTCCATACTCATCCTTCTTCATGGAACGAACAGTAGACACATTCGAAACGGACGGCCGACTCTAGGGTACGTCCCTCATGCCTCCACACCCACGACGGAAAACACTTTTATCTTCCTGAAACAATATGATAGCTGAGGGCAGACTTCTTCACAAGGGGTTCGTCAAGCACCGTCACAGGGCACGGCACCTTCTTTATGCCTTCACACGTTCATGCCAGAAGGCCGCTCATACGCAGGTGGTGTATGGCTTTCCAGGACTTCCTTCTCACACTTAAAGGCATGACCTGTTCCCTCTGCTGTCTCTCATACTCTTTGAAAACGTTCCTCGCGGAACAAGATTGGAATGGCGAGGGACCATCTACCCTAAGTATGTCTGTGCCACAGGCACGGGGCACATTCCTCGCGCTGCCACACTGACGTTGGAATAGACGAGCATTTTCAGGGAAGGTGTTAGTAGAAACACGGTTTCTCTGCAGTGGTGTTTCTTCAGACTGAAGTGCACGCCGCCTGTTTCGGATTCAACACATACCTGTTGTGACTATGTTCTCCCCGTGACGCCAGAGGTCAGCTCGAAGTCGCCTTCGACACAGACTTGTTTCGCGCCGTTTCGTCTGTGGCTTTCCTTTGGCGAACTCACGTACATTTGGAAAACCCTTCTAGCGTCGTGACCCATGGTGTCCATTGAGCGAAGCCCTCCGTACCACGTTGTTCCACGAGGAAGGCCTATCGGGCTTTTCCTCTGCTTCCTTTCATACTTGGCGTAAAGCCGCTTCGATCCTTCGGAAGGGAGAAGGGAGTCGAAGGACCGCTCCTCCGCAGCATTGCTTTTGAGACCTAAGTGTAGAGCTCGTTCCTTACGCTTCCTCCGATTTCCAGACACACACCTCTCTAGGGGACAACTTGTTCGTTGGTGGTCACATTCGACGCACATTTTTCCTCACAATTCCGCGGATGGCATTTTCCTGACGCTTTCACACGAAGTCCTGAAAACGCGTGTCTCTCCCTGAAACAAGATCTGAGTTGAGAGAAGCTTGAGACACAACTCCTTTCTCAAACAGTGGAATATGGCACAGTAGTTGTGCCTTCACTTTTAACGGTGGAAAGTTCTTCCATCTCTTCCCTGTAGGTGGTAGTGGAAAGACTGTTTCCCTACACTTTTCGTTTCTTGAGAGGCGAGTGTAAGACACTTACCTTCTATAGCAACACACACATACCTCCAAAGGCTTCTTTCTTCAAGAACCCAGATGTTAGCACGAAAGCCTGATGGACATGGCCTCGTTTCTCAGAATTCAGTGTAAGGCTACTACCACTGAGGCTAGCCCGCGTACATTGGAAGACCCATCCACCTCCACGACACAGGACTTAATGGAGAGAAACCCTCCGCCCAACGTGTTCCTCCCTGGACGGTATCGCGCGTTCCAGCTCTTTCCTTTCACACCCGGTTTAACAAGCCGCTTCCATCCTTACGAAAAGAGACGGTAGTCGAAGGACGCCAACCCTCGAGATTTGTTCTTAGAGGGAAACAGGCGTATGCCATCTTCCTTGTGCTTCCGCACATCATACATTTCCATACACATCTTTCTTCATGTCACGACGGTAGGCACATTCGAAACGGAGAGCTAAGTCTAGTCTATGTCCCTTACGCCTTCACACCCAATACGGAAAACACTTTCCTCTTTCCTGAAACGATATGATAGTTGAGGGAAGCCTTCTTCACAAGTGGTTTCTCAAGCACCGTCCGTCACAGGGCACATTCTAGATGCTTTCACCATTTCATGCTAAGTGCTTCTCACCCTTACGTGTATGGCTTTCCTGACGGATTTCCTTCTCACCCTTGAAGCCGTGACCTTTTCCATCTGCTCTCTCATACTCTTGGAAACACTTCCCACGGAACAGGATTTGAATTGCGACAGACATTCTACACTAATTACTTCTGTAGCACAGGCATGGGGCACATTCCTTGCGATTTCACCCTTACATGGGAAAAGTCTACCATGTTCAGGGAAGATGTTAGTGAGTAGTTCGTTTCTCGGCAGGGGTGTTTCTTCAGACTGAAGAGTACTTCCTTTGTTTAGGATTCAACACGTACATTTTGTGACTCTGGATTCCTCGGGAACCCAGATGGAAGCTCGAAGTCGCGTTTGACACAGACTTGGTTCGCAGAGATTAGTGTATGCCTTTCCTTGGGCGAAGTCACATCCTTTTGAAAACCCTTCTATCTTCGTGACACATGGTGTTCGTTGAGGAAAGCCCCCCCAGAAGAAGTTGTTCCGCGAGTATGGTGTATCACTCTTCCTTCCCCTCCGTTTTCTTTCGCACTTTGCTTCAAGCCGCTTCGTCCCTCAGCAAAGCCGATGGCAGTCGAAGGACCGCCCCTCCACAGCAGCGTTGTTTCTTAGACTTAAGTGTATAGCACGTCCCTTACGCTTCCTCCCCTTTCCAGACCCACACCTCTCTAGGGGACAACTAGTGTGTTGGTTGTCCCATTCGACCCCCATTTTTCTTCACAAATCAGCGTGTGGCATCTTCCTTGCGCTTTCAAACAAAGTACTGACAACGCTTCTATCTTCCCGAAACAAGATCTGAGTTGGGAGAAGCTTTCGACCCAAGTTCGTTCTCAAGCAGTGGTATATGGCACAGTAGTTGTGCCTTCGCTTTTAACGTTGGAAATTTCCTGCGTCTTCTTCCCTGTAGATGGCAGTGGAAAGACTATTTCTCTCTACCGCTTTGTTCCTTGAGAGGTGAGTGTAAGACACTTACACATATATCTCAAAAGGCGTCATGCTTCCCGCACCGAGAGGTGAGCACGAAATCGTGTTGGACGTGGCCTTGTTTCTCTGAGTTCAGTGGAAGGCGCTGCTGAGGCTAGCTCACGTACCTTTGAAGGCCCTTCCAACTTCATGACACAAGACTTTCGTGGAGAGGGACCCTCCACACACCGTGTTCCTCACTGTAGTGTATCGCGCTTTCCGTCTCTTTTCTCTCGCCCTAAGCTTTAACAAGGTGCTTCCATCCGTACGGAAAGGGCTGGTCGTCGACGGACGGCAACCCTCTAGATTTGTTCTTAGAGTCAAACACCCGTAGGCAAGCCTCCTTACGCTTCCTCACATCATACCTCTCCATACTCATCCTTCTTCATGGAACGAACAGTAGACACATTCGAAACGGACGGCCGACTCTAGGGTACGTCCCTCATGCCTCCACACCCACGACGGAAAACACTTTTATCTTCCTGAAACAATATGATAGCTGAGGGCAGACTTCTTCACAAGGGGTTCGTCAAGCACCGTCACAGGGCACGGCACCTTCTTTATGCCTTCACACGTTCATGCCAGAAGGCCGCTCATACGCAGGTGGTGTATGGCTTTCCAGGACTTCCTTCTCACACTTAAAGGCATGACCTGTTCCCTCTGCTGTCTCTCATACTCTTTGAAAACGTTCCTCGCGGAACAAGATTGGAATGGCGAGGGACCATCTACCCTAAGTATGTCTGTGCCACAGGCACGGGGCACATTCCTCGCGCTGCCACACTGACGTTGGAATAGACGAGCATTTTCAGGGAAGGTGTTAGTAGAAACACGGTTTCTCTGCAGTGGTGTTTCTTCAGACTGAAGTGCACGCCGCCTGTTTCGGATTCAACACATACCTGTTGTGACTATGTTCTCCCCGTGACGCCAGAGGTCAGCTCGAAGTCGCCTTCGACACAGACTTGTTTCGCGCCGTTTCGTCTGTGGCTTTCCTTTGGCGAACTCACGTACATTTGGAAAACCCTTCTAGCGTCGTGACCCATGGTGTCCATTGAGCGAAGCCCTCCGTACCACGTTGTTCCACGAGGAAGGCCTATCGGGCTTTTCCTCTGCTTCCTTTCATACTTGGCGTAAAGCCGCTTCGATCCTTCGGAAGGGAGAAGGGAGACGAAGGACCGCTCCTCCGCAGCATTGCTTTTGAGACCTAAGTGTAGAGCTCGTTCCTTACGCTTCCTCCGATTTCCAGACACACACCTCTCTAGGGGACAACTTGTTCGTTGGTGGTCACATTCGACGCACATTTTTCCTCACAATTCCGCGGATGGCATTTTCCTGACGCTTTCACACGAAGTCCTGAAAACGCGTGTCTCTCCCTGAAACAAGATCTGAGTTGAGAGAAGCTTGAGACACAACTCCTTTCTCAAACAGTGGAATATGGCACAGTAGTTGTGCCTTCACTTTTAACGGTGGAAAGTTCTTCCATCTCTTCCCTGTAGGTGGTAGTGGAAAGACTGTTTCCCTACACTTTTCGTTTCTTGAGAGGCGAGTGTAAGACACTTACCTTCTATAGCAACACACACATACCTCCAAAGGCTTCTTTCTTCAAGAACCCAGATGTTAGCACGAAAGCCTGATGGACATGGCCTCGTTTCTCAGAATTCAGTGTAAGGCTACTACCACTGAGGCTAGCCCGCGTACATTGGAAGACCCATCCACCTCCACGACACAGGACTTAATGGAGAGAAACCCTCCGCCCAACGTGTTCCTCCCTGGACGGTATCGCGCGTTCCAGCTCTTTCCTTTCACACCCGGTTTAACAAGCCGCTTCCATCCTTACGAAAAGAGACGGTAGTCGAAGGACGCCAACCCTCGAGATTTGTTCTTAGAGGGAAACAGGCGTATGCCATCTTCCTTGTGCTTCCGCACATCATACATTTCCATACACATCTTTCTTCATGTCACGACGGTAGGCACATTCGAAACGGAGAGCTAAGTCTAGTCTATGTCCCTTACGCCTTCACACCCAATACGGAAAACACTTTCCTCTTTCCTGAAACGATATGATAGTTGAGGGAAGCCTTCTTCACAAGTGGTTTCTCAAGCACCGTCCGTCACAGGGCACATTCTAGATGCTTTCACCATTTCATGCTAAGTGCTTCTCACCCTTACGTGTATGGCTTTCCTGACGGATTTCCTTCTCACCCTTGAAGCCGTGACCTTTTCCATCTGCTCTCTCATACTCTTGGAAACACTTCCCACGGAACAGGATTTGAATTGCGACAGACATTCTACACTAATTACTTCTGTAGCACAGGCATGGGGCACATTCCTTGCGATTTCACCCTTACATGGGAAAAGTCTACCATGTTCAGGGAAGATGTTAGTGAGTAGTTCGTTTCTCGGCAGGGGTGTTTCTTCAGACTGAAGAGTACTTCCTTTGTTTAGGATTCAACACGTACATTTTGTGACTCTGGATTCCTCGGGAACCCAGATGGAAGCTCGAAGTCGCGTTTGACACAGACTTGGTTCGCAGAGATTAGTGTATGCCTTTCCTTGGGCGAAGTCACATCCTTTTGAAAACCCTTCTATCTTCGTGACACATGGTGTTCGTTGAGGAAAGCCCCCCCAGAAGAAGTTGTTCCGCGAGTATGGTGTATCACTCTTCCTTCCCCTCCGTTTTCTTTCGCACTTTGCTTCAAGCCGCTTCGTCCCTCAGCAAAGCCGATGGCAGTCGAAGGACCGCCCCTCCACAGCAGCGTTGTTTCTTAGACTTAAGTGTATAGCACGTCCCTTACGCTTCCTCCCCTTTCCAGACACACACCTCTCTAGGGGACAACTAGTGTGTTGGTTGTCCCATTCGACCCCCATTTTTCTTCACAAATCAGCGTGTGGCATCTTCCTTGCGCTTTCAAACAAAGTACTGACAACGCTTCTATCTTCCCGAAACAAGATCTGAGTTGGGAGAAGCTTTCGACCCAAGTTCGTTCTCAAGCAGTGGTATATGGCACAGTAGTTGTGCCTTCGCTTTTAACGTTGGAAATTTCCTGCGTCTTCTTCCCTGTAGATGGCAGTGGAAAGACTATTTCTCTCTACCGCTTTGTTCCTTGAGAGGTGAGTGTAAGACACTTACACGTATATCTCAAAAGGCGTCATGCTTCCCGCACCGAGAGGTGAGCACGAAATCGTGTTGGACGTGGCCTTGTTTCTCTGAGTTCAGTGGAAGGCGCTGCTGAGGCTAGCTCACGTACCTTTGAAGGCCCTTCCAACTTCATGACACAAGACTTTCGTGGAGAGGGACCCTCCACACACCGTGTTCCTCACTGTAGTGTATCGCGCTTTCCGTCTCTTTTCTCTCGCCCTAAGCTTTAACAAGGTGCTTCCATCCGTACGGAAAGGGCTGGTCGTCGACGGACGGCAACCCTCTAGATTTGTTCTTAGAGTCAAACACCCGTAGGCAAGCCTCCTTACGCTTCCTCACATCATACCTCTCCATACTCATCCTTCTTCATGGAACGAACAGTAGACACATTCGAAACGGACGGCCGACTCTAGGGTACGTCCCTCATGCCTCCACACCCACGACGGAAAACACTTTTATCTTCCTGAAACAATATGATAGCTGAGGGCAGACTTCTTCACAAGGGGTTCGTCAAGCACCGTCACAGGGCACGGCACCTTCTTTATGCCTTCACACGTTCATGCCAGAAGGCCGCTCATACGCAGGTGGTGTATGGCTTTCCAGGACTTCCTTCTCACACTTAAAGGCATGACCTGTTCCCTCTGCTGTCTCTCATACTCTTTGAAAACGTTCCTCGCGGAACAAGATTGGAATGGCGAGGGACCATCTACCCTAAGTATGTCTGTGCCACAGGCACGGGGCACATTCCTCGCGCTGCCACACTGACGTTGGAATAGACGAGCATTTTCAGGGAAGGTGTTAGTAGAAACACGGTTTCTCTGCAGTGGTGTTTCTTCAGACTGAAGTGCACGCCGCCTGTTTCGGATTCAACACATACCTGTTGTGACTATGTTCTCCCCGTGACGCCAGAGGTCAGCTCGAAGTCGCCTTCGACACAGACTTGTTTCGCGCCGTTTCGTCTGTGGCTTTCCTTTGGCGAACTCACGTACATTTGGAAAACCCTTCTAGCGTCGTGACCCATGGTGTCCATTGAGCGAAGCCCTCCGTACCACGTTGTTCCACGAGGAAGGCCTATCGGGCTTTTCCTCTGCTTCCTTTCATACTTGGCGTAAAGCCGCTTCGATCCTTCGGAAGGGAGAAGGGAGTCGAAGGACCGCTCCTCCGCAGCATTGCTTTTGAGACCTAAGTGTAGAGCTCGTTCCTTACGCTTCCTCCGATTTCCAGACACACACCTCTCTAGGGGACAACTTGTTCGTTGGTGGTCACATTCGACGCACATTTTTCCTCACAATTCCGCGGATGGCATTTTCCTGACGCTTTCACACGAAGTCCTGAAAACGCGTGTCTCTCCCTGAAACAAGATCTGAGTTGAGAGAAGCTTGAGACACAACTCCTTTCTCAAACAGTGGAATATGGCACAGTAGTTGTGCCTTCACTTTTAACGGTGGAAAGTTCTTCCATCTCTTCCCTGTAGGTGGTAGTGGAAAGACTGTTTCCCTACACTTTTCGTTTCTTGAGAGGCGAGTGTAAGACACTTACCTTCTATAGCAACACACACATACCTCCAAAGGCTTCTTTCTTCAAGAACCCAGATGTTAGCACGAAAGCCTGATGGACATGGCCTCGTTTCTCAGAATTCAGTGTAAGGCTACTACCACTGAGGCTAGCCCGCGTACATTGGAAGACCCATCCACCTCCACGACACAGGACTTAATGGAGAGAAACCCTCCGCCCAACGTGTTCCTCCCTGGACGGTATCGCGCGTTCCAGCTCTTTCCTTTCACACCCGGTTTAACAAGCCGCTTCCATCCTTACGAAAAGAGACGGTAGTCGAAGGACGCCAACCCTCGAGATTTGTTCTTAGAGGGAAACAGGCGTATGCCATCTTCCTTGTGCTTCCGCACATCATACATTTCCATACACATCTTTCTTCATGTCACGACGGTAGGCACATTCGAAACGGAGAGCTAAGTCTAGTCTATGTCCCTTACGCCTTCACACCCAATACGGAAAACACTTTCCTCTTTCCTGAAACGATATGATAGTTGAGGGAAGCCTTCTTCACAAGTGGTTTCTCAAGCACCGTCCGTCACAGGGCACATTCTAGATGCTTTCACCATTTCATGCTAAGTGCTTCTCACCCTTACGTGTATGGCTTTCCTGACGGATTTCCTTCTCACCCTTGAAGCCGTGACCTTTTCCATCTGCTCTCTCATACTCTTGGAAACACTTCCCACGGAACAGGATTTGAATTGCGACAGACATTCTACACTAATTACTTCTGTAGCACAGGCATGGGGCACATTCCTTGCGATTTCACCCTTACATGGGAAAAGTCTACCATGTTCAGGGAAGATGTTAGTGAGTAGTTCGTTTCTCGGCAGGGGTGTTTCTTCAGACTGAAGAGTACTTCCTTTGTTTAGGATTCAACACGTACATTTTGTGACTCTGGATTCCTCGGGAACCCAGATGGAAGCTCGAAGTCGCGTTTGACACAGACTTGGTTCGCAGAGATTAGTGTATGCCTTTCCTTGGGCGAAGTCACATCCTTTTGAAAACCCTTCTATCTTCGTGACACATGGTGTTCGTTGAGGAAAGCCCCCCCAGAAGAAGTTGTTCCGCGAGTATGGTGTATCACTCTTCCTTCCCCTCCGTTTTCTTTCGCACTTTGCTTCAAGCCGCTTCGTCCCTCAGCAAAGCCGATGGCAGTCGAAGGACCGCCCCTCCACAGCAGCGTTGTTTCTTAGACTTAAGTGTATAGCACGTCCCTTACGCTTCCTCCCCTTTCCAGACCCACACCTCTCTAGGGGACAACTAGTGTGTTGGTTGTCCCATTCGACCCCCATTTTTCTTCACAAATCAGCGTGTGGCATCTTCCTTGCGCTTTCAAACAAAGTACTGACAACGCTTCTATCTTCCCGAAACAAGATCTGAGTTGGGAGAAGCTTTCGACCCAAGTTCGTTCTCAAGCAGTGGTATATGGCACAGTAGTTGTGCCTTCGCTTTTAACGTTGGAAATTTCCTGCGTCTTCTTCCCTGTAGATGGCAGTGGAAAGACTATTTCTCTCTACCGCTTTGTTCCTTGAGAGGTGAGTGTAAGACACTTACACATATATCTCAAAAGGCGTCATGCTTCCCGCACCGAGAGGTGAGCACGAAATCGTGTTGGACGTGGCCTTGTTTCTCTGAGTTCAGTGGAAGGCGCTGCTGAGGCTAGCTCACGTACCTTTGAAGGCCCTTCCAACTTCATGACACAAGACTTTCGTGGAGAGGGACCCTCCACACACCGTGTTCCTCACTGTAGTGTATCGCGCTTTCCGTCTCTTTTCTCTCGCCCTAAGCTTTAACAAGGTGCTTCCATCCGTACGGAAAGGGCTGGTCGTCGACGGACGGCAACCCTCTAGATTTGTTCTTAGAGTCAAACACCCGTAGGCAAGCCTCCTTACGCTTCCTCACATCATACCTCTCCATACTCATCCTTCTTCATGGAACGAACAGTAGACACATTCGAAACGGACGGCCGACTCTAGGGTACGTCCCTCATGCCTCCACACCCACGACGGAAAACACTTTTATCTTCCTGAAACAATATGATAGCTGAGGGCAGACTTCTTCACAAGGGGTTCGTCAAGCACCGTCACAGGGCACGGCACCTTCTTTATGCCTTCACACGTTCATGCCAGAAGGCCGCTCATACGCAGGTGGTGTATGGCTTTCCAGGACTTCCTTCTCACACTTAAAGGCATGACCTGTTCCCTCTGCTGTCTCTCATACTCTTTGAAAACGTTCCTCGCGGAACAAGATTGGAATGGCGAGGGACCATCTACCCTAAGTATGTCTGTGCCACAGGCACGGGGCACATTCCTCGCGCTGCCACACTGACGTTGGAATAGACGAGCATTTTCAGGGAAGGTGTTAGTAGAAACACGGTTTCTCTGCAGTGGTGTTTCTTCAGACTGAAGTGCACGCCGCCTGTTTCGGATTCAACACATACCTGTTGTGACTATGTTCTCCCCGTGACGCCAGAGGTCAGCTCGAAGTCGCCTTCGACACAGACTTGTTTCGCGCCGTTTCGTCTGTGGCTTTCCTTTGGCGAACTCACGTACATTTGGAAAACCCTTCTAGCGTCGTGACCCATGGTGTCCATTGAGCGAAGCCCTCCGTACCACGTTGTTCCACGAGGAAGGCCTATCGGGCTTTTCCTCTGCTTCCTTTCATACTTGGCGTAAAGCCGCTTCGATCCTTCGGAAGGGAGAAGGGAGTCGAAGGACCGCTCCTCCGCAGCATTGCTTTTGAGACCTAAGTGTAGAGCTCGTTCCTTACGCTTCCTCCGATTTCCAGACACACACCTCTCTAGGGGACAACTTGTTCGTTGGTGGTCACATTCGACGCACATTTTTCCTCACAATTCCGCGGATGGCATTTTCCTGACGCTTTCACACGAAGTCCTGAAAACGCGTGTCTCTCCCTGAAACAAGATCTGAGTTGAGAGAAGCTTGAGACACAACTCCTTTCTCAAACAGTGGAATATGGCACAGTAGTTGTGCCTTCACTTTTAACGGTGGAAAGTTCTTCCATCTCTTCCCTGTAGGTGGTAGTGGAAAGACTGTTTCCCTACACTTTTCGTTTCTTGAGAGGCGAGTGTAAGACACTTACCTTCTATAGCAACACACACATACCTCCAAAGGCTTCTTTCTTCAAGAACCCAGATGTTAGCACGAAAGCCTGATGGACATGGCCTCGTTTCTCAGAATTCAGTGTAAGGCTACTACCACTGAGGCTAGCCCGCGTACATTGGAAGACCCATCCACCTCCACGACACAGGACTTAATGGAGAGAAACCCTCCGCCCAACGTGTTCCTCCCTGGACGGTATCGCGCGTTCCAGCTCTTTCCTTTCACACCCGGTTTAACAAGCCGCTTCCATCCTTACGAAAAGAGACGGTAGTCGAAGGACGCCAACCCTCGAGATTTGTTCTTAGAGGGAAACAGGCGTATGCCATCTTCCTTGTGCTTCCGCACATCATACATTTCCATACACATCTTTCTTCATGTCACGACGGTAGGCACATTCGAAACGGAGAGCTAAGTCTAGTCTATGTCCCTTACGCCTTCACACCCAATACGGAAAACACTTTCCTCTTTCCTGAAACGATATGATAGTTGAGGGAAGCCTTCTTCACAAGTGGTTTCTCAAGCACCGTCCGTCACAGGGCACATTCTAGATGCTTTCACCATTTCATGCTAAGTGCTTCTCACCCTTACGTGTATGGCTTTCCTGACGGATTTCCTTCTCACCCTTGAAGCCGTGACCTTTTCCATCTGCTCTCTCATACTCTTGGAAACACTTCCCACGGAACAGGATTTGAATTGCGACAGACATTCTACACTAATTACTTCTGTAGCACAGGCATGGGGCACATTCCTTGCGATTTCACCCTTACATGGGAAAAGTCTACCATGTTCAGGGAAGATGTTAGTGAGTAGTTCGTTTCTCGGCAGGGGTGTTTCTTCAGACTGAAGAGTACTTCCTTTGTTTAGGATTCAACACGTACATTTTGTGACTCTGGATTCCTCGGGAACCCAGATGGAAGCTCGAAGTCGCGTTTGACACAGACTTGGTTCGCAGAGATTAGTGTATGCCTTTCCTTGGGCGAAGTCACATCCTTTTGAAAACCCTTCTATCTTCGTGACACATGGTGTTCGTTGAGGAAAGCCCCCCCAGAAGAAGTTGTTCCGCGAGTATGGTGTATCACTCTTCCTTCCCCTCCGTTTTCTTTCGCACTTTGCTTCAAGCCGCTTCGTCCCTCAGCAAAGCCGATGGCAGTCGAAGGACCGCCCCTCCACAGCAGCGTTGTTTCTTAGACTTAAGTGTATAGCACGTCCCTTACGCTTCCTCCCCTTTCCAGACCCACACCTCTCTAGGGGACAACTAGTGTGTTGGTTGTCCCATTCGACCCCCATTTTTCTTCACAAATCAGCGTGTGGCATCTTCCTTGCGCTTTCAAACAAAGTACTGACAACGCTTCTATCTTCCCGAAACAAGATCTGAGTTGGGAGAAGCTTTCGACCCAAGTTCGTTCTCAAGCAGTGGTATATGGCACAGTAGTTGTGCCTTCGCTTTTAACGTTGGAAATTTCCTGCGTCTTCTTCCCTGTAGATGGCAGTGGAAAGACTATTTCTCTCTACCGCTTTGTTCCTTGAGAGGTGAGTGTAAGACACTTACACATATATCTCAAAAGGCGTCATGCTTCCCGCACCGAGAGGTGAGCACGAAATCGTGTTGGACGTGGCCTTGTTTCTCTGAGTTCAGTGGAAGGCGCTGCTGAGGCTAGCTCACGTACCTTTGAAGGCCCTTCCAACTTCATGACACAAGACTTTCGTGGAGAGGGACCCTCCACACACCGTGTTCCTCACTGTAGTGTATCGCGCTTTCCGTCTCTTTTCTCTCGCCCTAAGCTTTAACAAGGTGCTTCCATCCGTACGGAAAGGGCTGGTCGTCGACGGACGGCAACCCTCTAGATTTGTTCTTAGAGTCAAACACCCGTAGGCAAGCCTCCTTACGCTTCCTCACATCATACCTCTCCATACTCATCCTTCTTCATGGAACGAACAGTAGACACATTCGAAACGGACGGCCGACTCTAGGGTACGTCCCTCATGCCTCCACACCCACGACGGAAAACACTTTTATCTTCCTGAAACAATATGATAGCTGAGGGCAGACTTCTTCACAAGGGGTTCGTCAAGCACCGTCACAGGGCACGGCACCTTCTTTATGCCTTCACACGTTCATGCCAGAAGGCCGCTCATACGCAGGTGGTGTATGGCTTTCCAGGACTTCCTTCTCACACTTAAAGGCATGACCTGTTCCCTCTGCTGTCTCTCACACTCTTTGAAAACGTTCCTCGCGGAACAAGATTGGAATGGCGAGGGACCATCTACCCTAAGTATGTCTGTGCCACAGGCACGGGGCACATTCCTCGCGCTGCCACACTGACGTTGGAATAGACGAGCATTTTCAGGGAAGGTGTTAGTAGAAACACGGTTTCTCTGCAGTGGTGTTTCTTCAGACTGAAGTGCACGCCGCCTGTTTCGGATTCAACACATACCTGTTGTGACTATGTTCTCCCCGTGACGCCAGAGGTCAGCTCGAAGTCGCCTTCGACACAGACTTGTTTCGCGCCGTTTCGTCTGTGGCTTTCCTTTGGCGAACTCACGTACATTTGGAAAACCCTTCTAGCGTCGTGACCCATGGTGTCCATTGAGCGAAGCCCTCCGTACCACGTTGTTCCACGAGGAAGGCCTATCGGGCTTTTCCTCTGCTTCCTTTCATACTTGGCGTAAAGCCGCTTCGATCCTTCGGAAGGGAGAAGGGAGTCGAAGGACCGCTCCTCCGCAGCATTGCTTTTGAGACCTAAGTGTAGAGCTCGTTCCTTACGCTTCCTCCGATTTCCAGACACACACCTCTCTAGGGGACAACTTGTTCGTTGGTGGTCACATTCGACGCACATTTTTCCTCACAATTCCGCGGATGGCATTTTCCTGACGCTTTCACACGAAGTCCTGAAAACGCGTGTCTCTCCCTGAAACAAGATCTGAGTTGAGAGAAGCTTGAGACACAACTCCTTTCTCAAACAGTGGAATATGGCACAGTAGTTGTGCCTTCACTTTTAACGGTGGAAAGTTCTTCCATCTCTTCCCTGTAGGTGGTAGTGGAAAGACTGTTTCCCTACACTTTTCGTTTCTTGAGAGGCGAGTGTAAGACACTTACCTTCTATAGCAACACACACATACCTCCAAAGGCTTCTTTCTTCAAGAACCCAGATGTTAGCACGAAAGCCTGATGGACATGGCCTCGTTTCTCAGAATTCAGTGTAAGGCTACTACCACTGAGGCTAGCCCGCGTACATTGGAAGACCCATCCACCTCCACGACACAGGACTTAATGGAGAGAAACCCTCCGCCCAACGTGTTCCTCCCTGGACGGTATCGCGCGTTCCAGCTCTTTCCTTTCACACCCGGTTTAACAAGCCGCTTCCATCCTTACGAAAAGAGACGGTAGTCGAAGGACGCCAACCCTCGAGATTTGTTCTTAGAGGGAAACAGGCGTATGCCATCTTCCTTGTGCTTCCGCACATCATACATTTCCATACACATCTTTCTTCATGTCACGACGGTAGGCACATTCGAAACGGAGAGCTAAGTCTAGTCTATGTCCCTTACGCCTTCACACCCAATACGGAAAACACTTTCCTCTTTCCTGAAACGATATGATAGTTGAGGGAAGCCTTCTTCACAAGTGGTTTCTCAAGCACCGTCCGTCACAGGGCACATTCTAGATGCTTTCACCATTTCATGCTAAGTGCTTCTCACCCTTACGTGTATGGCTTTCCTGACGGATTTCCTTCTCACCCTTGAAGCCGTGACCTTTTCCATCTGCTCTCTCATACTCTTGGAAACACTTCCCACGGAACAGGATTTGAATTGCGACAGACATTCTACACTAATTACTTCTGTAGCACAGGCATGGGGCACATTCCTTGCGATTTCACCCTTACATGGGAAAAGTCTACCATGTTCAGGGAAGATGTTAGTGAGTAGTTCGTTTCTCGGCAGGGGTGTTTCTTCAGACTGAAGAGTACTTCCTTTGTTTAGGATTCAACACGTACATTTTGTGACTCTGGATTCCTCGGGAACCCAGATGGAAGCTCGAAGTCGCGTTTGACACAGACTTGGTTCGCAGAGATTAGTGTATGCCTTTCCTTGGGCGAAGTCACATCCTTTTGAAAACCCTTCTATCTTCGTGACACATGGTGTTCGTTGAGGAAAGCCCCCCCAGAAGAAGTTGTTCCGCGAGTATGGTGTATCACTCTTCCTTCCCCTCCGTTTTCTTTCGCACTTTGCTTCAAGCCGCTTCGTCCCTCAGCAAAGCCGATGGCAGTCGAAGGACCGCCCCTCCACAGCAGCGTTGTTTCTTAGACTTAAGTGTATAGCACGTCCCTTACGCTTCCTCCCCTTTCCAGACCCACACCTCTCTAGGGGACAACTAGTGTGTTGGTTGTCCCATTCGACCCCCATTTTTCTTCACAAATCAGCGTGTGGCATCTTCCTTGCGCTTTCAAACAAAGTACTGACAACGCTTCTATCTTCCCGAAACAAGATCTGAGTTGGGAGAAGCTTTCGACCCAAGTTCGTTCTCAAGCAGTGGTATATGGCACAGTAGTTGTGCCTTCGCTTTTAACGTTGGAAATTTCCTGCGTCTTCTTCCCTGTAGATGGCAGTGGAAAGACTATTTCTCTCTACCGCTTTGTTCCTTGAGAGGTGAGTGTAAGACACTTACACATATATCTCAAAAGGCGTCATGCTTCCCGCACCGAGAGGTGAGCACGAAATCGTGTTGGACGTGGCCTTGTTTCTCTGAGTTCAGTGGAAGGCGCTGCTGAGGCTAGCTCACGTACCTTTGAAGGCCCTTCCAACTTCATGACACAAGACTTTCGTGGAGAGGGACCCTCCACACACCGTGTTCCTCACTGTAGTGTATCGCGCTTTCCGTCTCTTTTCTCTCGCCCTAAGCTTTAACAAGGTGCTTCCATCCGTACGGAAAGGGCTGGTCGTCGACGGACGGCAACCCTCTAGATTTGTTCTTAGAGTCAAACACCCGTAGGCAAGCCTCCTTACGCTTCCTCACATCATACCTCTCCATACTCATCCTTCTTCATGGAACGAACAGTAGACACATTCGAAACGGACGGCCGACTCTAGGGTACGTCCCTCATGCCTCCACACCCACGACGGAAAACACTTTTATCTTCCTGAAACAATATGATAGCTGAGGGCAGACTTCTTCACAAGGGGTTCGTCAAGCACCGTCACAGGGCACGGCACCTTCTTTATGCCTTCACACGTTCATGCCAGAAGGCCGCTCATACGCAGGTGGTGTATGGCTTTCCAGGACTTCCTTCTCACACTTAAAGGCATGACCTGTTCCCTCTGCTGTCTCTCACACTCTTTGAAAACGTTCCTCGCGGAACAAGATTGGAATGGCGAGGGACCATCTACCCTAAGTATGTCTGTGCCACAGGCACGGGGCACATTCCTCGCGCTGCCACACTGACGTTGGAATAGACGAGCATTTTCAGGGAAGGTGTTAGTAGAAACACGGTTTCTCTGCAGTGGTGTTTCTTCAGACTGAAGTGCACGCCGCCTGTTTCGGATTCAACACATACCTGTTGTGACTATGTTCTCCCCGTGACGCCAGAGGTCAGCTCGAAGTCGCCTTCGACACAGACTTGTTTCGCGCCGTTTCGTCTGTGGCTTTCCTTTGGCGAACTCACGTACATTTGGAAAACCCTTCTAGCGTCGTGACCCATGGTGTCCATTGAGCGAAGCCCTCCATACCACGTTGTTCCACGAGGAAGGCCTATCGGGCTTTTCCTCTGCTTCCTTTCATACTTGGCGTAAAGCCGCTTCGATCCTTCGGAAGGGAGAAGGGAGTCGAAGGACCGCTCCTCCGCAGCATTGCTTTTGAGACCTAAGTGTAGAGCTCGTTCCTTACGCTTCCTCCGATTTCCAGACACAC
Source organism: Eumetopias jubatus (assembly GCF_037043125.1). Classification (NCBI taxonomy): domain Eukaryota; kingdom Metazoa; phylum Chordata; class Mammalia; order Carnivora; family Otariidae; genus Eumetopias; species Eumetopias jubatus. Next base: position 31,894 of record NW_028275103.1, on the reverse strand, counting down.
ACCTCTCTAGGGGACAACTTGTTCGTTGGTGGTCACATTCGACGCACATTTTTCCTCACAATTCCGCGGATGGCATTTTCCTGACGCTTTCACACGAAGTCCTGAAAACGCGTGTCTCTCCCTGAAACAAGATCTGAGTTGAGAGAAGCTTGAGACACAACTCCTTTCTCAAACAGTGGAATATGGCACAGTAGTTGTGCCTTCACTTTTAACGGTGGAAAGTTCTTCCATCTCTTCCCTGTAGGTGGTAGTGGAAAGACTGTTTCCCTACACTTTTCGTTTCTTGAGAGGCGAGTGTAAGACACTTACCTTCTATAGCAACACACACATACCTCCAAAGGCTTCTTTCTTCAAGAACCCAGATGTTAGCACGAAAGCCTGATGGACATGGCCTCGTTTCTCAGAATTCAGTGTAAGGCTACTACCACTGAGGCTAGCCCGCGTACATTGGAAGACCCATCCACCTCCACGACACAGGACTTAATGGAGAGAAACCCTCCGCCCAACGTGTTCCTCCCTGGACGGTATCGCGCGTTCCAGCTCTTTCCTTTCACACCCGGTTTAACAAGCCGCTTCCATCCTTACGAAAAGAGACGGTAGTCGAAGGACGCCAACCCTCGAGATTTGTTCTTAGAGGGAAACAGGCGTATGCCATCTTCCTTGTGCTTCCGCACATCATACATTTCCATACACATCTTTCTTCATGTCACGACGGTAGGCACATTCGAAACGGAGAGCTAAGTCTAGTCTATGTCCCTTACGCCTTCACACCCAATACGGAAAACACTTTCCTCTTTCCTGAAACGATATGATAGTTGAGGGAAGCCTTCTTCACAAGTGGTTTCTCAAGCACCGTCCGTCACAGGGCACATTCTAGATGCTTTCACCATTTCATGCTAAGTGCTTCTCACCCTTACGTGTATGGCTTTCCTGACGGATTTCCTTCTCACCCTTGAAGCCGTGACCTTTTCCATCTGCTCTCTCATACTCTTGGAAACACTTCCCACGGAACAGGATTTGAATTGCGACAGACATTCTACACTAATTACTTCTGTAGCACAGGCATGGGGCACATTCCTTGCGATTTCACCCTTACATGGGAAAAGTCTACCATGTTCAGGGAAGATGTTAGTGAGTAGTTCGTTTCTCGGCAGGGGTGTTTCTTCAGACTGAAGAGTACTTCCTTTGTTTAGGATTCGACACGTACATTTTGTGACTCTGGATTCCTCGGGAACCCAGATGGAAGCTCGAAGTCGCGTTTGACACAGACTTGGTTCGCAGAGATTAGTGTATGCCTTTCCTTGGGCGAAGTCACATCCTTTTGAAAACCCTTCTATCTTCGTGACACATGGTGTTCGTTGAGGAAAGCCCCCCCAGAAGAAGTTGTTCCGCGAGTATGGTGTATCACTCTTCCTTCCCCTCCGTTTTCTTTCGCACTTTGCTTCAAGCCGCTTCGTCCCTCAGCAAAGCCGATGGCAGTCGAAGGACCGCCCCTCCACAGCAGCGTTGTTTCTTAGACTTAAGTGTATAGCACGTCCCTTACGCTTCCTCCCCTTTCCAGACCCACACCTCTCTAGGGGACAACTAGTGTGTTGGTTGTCCCATTCGACCCCCATTTTTCTTCACAAATCAGCGTGTGGCATCTTCCTTGCGCTTTCAAACAAAGTACTGACAACGCTTCTATCTTCCCGAAACAAGATCTGAGTTGGGAGAAGCTTTCGACCCAAGTTCGTTCTCAAGCAGTGGTATATGGCACAGTAGTTGTGCCTTCGCTTTTAACGTTGGAAATTTCCTGCGTCTTCTTCCCTGTAGATGGCAGTGGAAAGACTATTTCTCTCTACCGCTTTGTTCCTTGAGAGGTGAGTGTAAGACACTTACACATATATCTCAAAAGGCGTCATGCTTCCCGCACCGAGAGGTGAGCACGAAATCGTGTTGGACGTGGCCTTGTTTCTCTGAGTTCAGTGGAAGGCGCTGCTGAGGCTAGCTCACGTACCTTTGAAGGCCCTTCCAACTTCATGACACAAGACTTTCGTGGAGAGGGACCCTCCACACACCGTGTTCCTCACTGTAGTGTATCGCGCTTTCCGTCTCTTTTCTCTCGCCCTAAGCTTTAACAAGGTGCTTCCATCCGTACGGAAAGGGCTGGTCGTCGACGGACGGCAACCCTCTAGATTTGTTCTTAGAGTCAAACACCCGTAGGCAAGCCTCCTTACGCTTCCTCACATCATACCTCTCCATACTCATCCTTCTTCATGGAACGAACAGTAGACACATTCGAAACGGACGGCCGACTCTAGGGTACGTCCCTCATGCCTCCACACCCACGACGGAAAACACTTTTATCTTCCTGAAACAATATGATAGCTGAGGGCAGACTTCTTCACAAGGGGTTCGTCAAGCACCGTCACAGGGCACGGCACCTTCTTTATGCCTTCACACGTTCATGCCAGAAGGCCGCTCATACGCAGGTGGTGTATGGCTTTCCAGGACTTCCTTCTCACACTTAAAGGCATGACCTGTTCCCTCTGCTGTCTCTCACACTCTTTGAAAACGTTCCTCGCGGAACAAGATTGGAATGGCGAGGGACCATCTACCCTAAGTATGTCTGTGCCACAGGCACGGGGCACATTCCTCGCGCTGCCACACTGACGTTGGAATAGACGAGCATTTTCAGGGAAGGTGTTAGTAGAAACACGGTTTCTCTGCAGTGGTGTTTCTTCAGACTGAAGTGCACGCCGCCTGTTTCGGATTCAACACATACCTGTTGTGACTATGTTCTCCCCGTGACGCCAGAGGTCAGCTCGAAGTCGCCTTCGACACAGACTTGTTTCGCGCCGTTTCGTCTGTGGCTTTCCTTTGGCGAACTCACGTACATTTGGAAAACCCTTCTAGCGTCGTGACCCATGGTGTCCATTGAGCGAAGCCCTCCATACCACGTTGTTCCACGAGGAAGGCCTATCGGGCTTTTCCTCTGCTTCCTTTCATACTTGGCGTAAAGCCGCTTCGATCCTTCGGAAGGGAGAAGGGAGTCGAAGGACCGCTCCTCCGCAGCATTGCTTTTGAGACCTAAGTGTAGAGCTCGTTCCTTACGCTTCCTCCGATTTCCAGACACACACCTCTCTAGGGGACAACTTGTTCGTTGGTGGTCACATTCGACGCACATTTTTCCTCACAATTCCGCGGATGGCATTTTCCTGACGCTTTCACACGAAGTCCTGAAAACGCGTGTCTCTCCCTGAAACAAGATCTGAGTTGAGAGAAGCTTGAGACACAACTCCTTTCTCAAACAGTGGAATATGGCACAGTAGTTGTGCCTTCACTTTTAACGGTGGAAAGTTCTTCCATCTCTTCCCTGTAGGTGGTAGTGGAAAGACTGTTTCCCTACACTTTTCGTTTCTTGAGAGGCGAGTGTAAGACACTTACCTTCTATAGCAACACACACATACCTCCAAAGGCTTCTTTCTTCAAGAACCCAGATGTTAGCACGAAAGCCTGATGGACATGGCCTCGTTTCTCAGAATTCAGTGTAAGGCTACTACCACTGAGGCTAGCCCGCGTACATTGGAAGACCCATCCACCTCCACGACACAGGACTTAATGGAGAGAAACCCTCCGCCCAACGTGTTCCTCCCTGGACGGTATCGCGCGTTCCAGCTCTTTCCTTTCACACCCGGTTTAACAAGCCGCTTCCATCCTTACGAAAAGAGACGGTAGTCGAAGGACGCCAACCCTCGAGATTTGTTCTTAGAGGGAAACAGGCGTATGCCATCTTCCTTGTGCTTCCGCACATCATACATTTCCATACACATCTTTCTTCATGTCACGACGGTAGGCACATTCGAAACGGAGAGCTAAGTCTAGTCTATGTCCCTTACGCCTTCACACCCAATACGGAAAACACTTTCCTCTTTCCTGAAACGATATGATAGTTGAGGGAAGCCTTCTTCACAAGTGGTTTCTCAAGCACCGTCCGTCACAGGGCACATTCTAGATGCTTTCACCATTTCATGCTAAGTGCTTCTCACCCTTACGTGTATGGCTTTCCTGACGGATTTCCTTCTCACCCTTGAAGCCGTGACCTTTTCCATCTGCTCTCTCATACTCTTGGAAACACTTCCCACGGAACAGGATTTGAATTGCGACAGACATTCTACACTAATTACTTCTGTAGCACAGGCATGGGGCACATTCCTTGCGATTTCACCCTTACATGGGAAAAGTCTACCATGTTCAGGGAAGATGTTAGTGAGTAGTTCGTTTCTCGGCAGGGGTGTTTCTTCAGACTGAAGAGTACTTCCTTTGTTTAGGATTCGACACGTACATTTTGTGACTCTGGATTCCTCGGGAACCCAGATGGAAGCTCGAAGTCGCGTTTGACACAGACTTGGTTCGCAGAGATTAGTGTATGCCTTTCCTTGGGCGAAGTCACATCCTTTTGAAAACCCTTCTATCTTCGTGACACATGGTGTTCGTTGAGGAAAGCCCCCCCAGAAGAAGTTGTTCCGCGAGTATGGTGTATCACTCTTCCTTCCCCTCCGTTTTCTTTCGCACTTTGCTTCAAGCCGCTTCGTCCCTCAGCAAAGCCGATGGCAGTCGAAGGACCGCCCCTCCACAGCAGCGTTGTTTCTTAGACTTAAGTGTATAGCACGTCCCTTACGCTTCCTCCCCTTTCCAGACCCACACCTCTCTAGGGGACAACTAGTGTGTTGGTTGTCCCATTCGACCCCCATTTTTCTTCACAAATCAGCGTGTGGCATCTTCCTTGCGCTTTCAAACAAAGTACTGACAACGCTTCTATCTTCCCGAAACAAGATCTGAGTTGGGAGAAGCTTTCGACCCAAGTTCGTTCTCAAGCAGTGGTATATGGCACAGTAGTTGTGCCTTCGCTTTTAACGTTGGAAATTTCCTGCGTCTTCTTCCCTGTAGATGGCAGTGGAAAGACTATTTCTCTCTACCGCTTTGTTCCTTGAGAGGTGAGTGTAAGACACTTACACATATATCTCAAAAGGCGTCATGCTTCCCGCACCGAGAGGTGAGCACGAAATCGTGTTGGACGTGGCCTTGTTTCTCTGAGTTCAGTGGAAGGCGCTGCTGAGGCTAGCTCACGTACCTTTGAAGGCCCTTCCAACTTCATGACACAAGACTTTCGTGGAGAGGGACCCTCCACACACCGTGTTCCTCACTGTAGTGTATCGCGCTTTCCGTCTCTTTTCTCTCGCCCTAAGCTTTAACAAGGTGCTTCCATCCGTACGGAAAGGGCTGGTCGTCGACGGACGGCAACCCTCTAGATTTGTTCTTAGAGTCAAACACCCGTAGGCAAGCCTCCTTACGCTTCCTCACATCATACCTCTCCATACTCATCCTTCTTCATGGAACGAACAGTAGACACATTCGAAACGGACGGCCGACTCTAGGGTACGTCCCTCATGCCTCCACACCCACGACGGAAAACACTTTTATCTTCCTGAAACAATATGATAGCTGAGGGCAGACTTCTTCACAAGGGGTTCGTCAAGCACCGTCACAGGGCACGGCACCTTCTTTATGCCTTCACACGTTCATGCCAGAAGGCCGCTCATACGCAGGTGGTGTATGGCTTTCCAGGACTTCCTTCTCACACTTAAAGGCATGACCTGTTCCCTCTGCTGTCTCTCACACTCTTTGAAAACGTTCCTCGCGGAACAAGATTGGAATGGCGAGGGACCATCTACCCTAAGTATGTCTGTGCCACAGGCACGGGGCACATTCCTCGCGCTGCCACACTGACGTTGGAATAGACGAGCATTTTCAGGGAAGGTGTTAGTAGAAACACGGTTTCTCTGCAGTGGTGTTTCTTCAGACTGAAGTGCACGCCGCCTGTTTCGGATTCAACACATACCTGTTGTGACTATGTTCTCCCCGTGACGCCAGAGGTCAGCTCGAAGTCGCCTTCGACACAGACTTGTTTCGCGCCGTTTCGTCTGTGGCTTTCCTTTGGCGAACTCACGTACATTTGGAAAACCCTTCTAGCGTCGTGACCCATGGTGTCCATTGAGCGAAGCCCTCCATACCACGTTGTTCCACGAGGAAGGCCTATCGGGCTTTTCCTCTGCTTCCTTTCATACTTGGCGTAAAGCCGCTTCGATCCTTCGGAAGGGAGAAGGGAGTCGAAGGACCGCTCCTCCGCAGCATTGCTTTTGAGACCTAAGTGTAGAGCTCGTTCCTTACGCTTCCTCCGATTTCCAGACACACACCTCTCTAGGGGACAACTTGTTCGTTGGTGGTCACATTCGACGCACATTTTTCCTCACAATTCCGCGGATGGCATTTTCCTGACGCTTTCACACGAAGTCCTGAAAACGCGTGTCTCTCCCTGAAACAAGATCTGAGTTGAGAGAAGCTTGAGACACAACTCCTTTCTCAAACAGTGGAATATGGCACAGTAGTTGTGCCTTCACTTTTAACGGTGGAAAGTTCTTCCATCTCTTCCCTGTAGGTGGTAGTGGAAAGACTGTTTCCCTACACTTTTCGTTTCTTGAGAGGCGAGTGTAAGACACTTACCTTCTATAGCAACACACACATACCTCCAAAGGCTTCTTTCTTCAAGAACCCAGATGTTAGCACGAAAGCCTGATGGACATGGCCTCGTTTCTCAGAATTCAGTGTAAGGCTACTACCACTGAGGCTAGCCCGCGTACATTGGAAGACCCATCCACCTCCACGACACAGGACTTAATGGAGAGAAACCCTCCGCCCAACGTGTTCCTCCCTGGACGGTATCGCGCGTTCCAGCTCTTTCCTTTCACACCCGGTTTAACAAGCCGCTTCCATCCTTACGAAAAGAGACGGTAGTCGAAGGACGCCAACCCTCGAGATTTGTTCTTAGAGGGAAACAGGCGTATGCCATCTTCCTTGTGCTTCCGCACATCATACATTTCCATACACATCTTTCTTCATGTCACGACGGTAGGCACATTCGAAACGGAGAGCTAAGTCTAGTCTATGTCCCTTACGCCTTCACACCCAATACGGAAAACACTTTCCTCTTTCCTGAAACGATATGATAGTTGAGGGAAGCCTTCTTCACAAGTGGTTTCTCAAGCACCGTCCGTCACAGGGCACATTCTAGATGCTTTCACCATTTCATGCTAAGTGCTTCTCACCCTTACGTGTATGGCTTTCCTGACGGATTTCCTTCTCACCCTTGAAGCCGTGACCTTTTCCATCTGCTCTCTCATACTCTTGGAAACACTTCCCACGGAACAGGATTTGAATTGCGACAGACATTCTACACTAATTACTTCTGTAGCACAGGCATGGGGCACATTCCTTGCGATTTCACCCTTACATGGGAAAAGTCTACCATGTTCAGGGAAGATGTTAGTGAGTAGTTCGTTTCTCGGCAGGGGTGTTTCTTCAGACTGAAGAGTACTTCCTTTGTTTAGGATTCGACACGTACATTTTGTGACTCTGGATTCCTCGGGAACCCAGATGGAAGCTCGAAGTCGCGTTTGACACAGACTTGGTTCGCAGAGATTAGTGTATGCCTTTCCTTGGGCGAAGTCACATCCTTTTGAAAACCCTTCTATCTTCGTGACACATGGTGTTCGTTGAGGAAAGCCCCCCCAGAAGAAGTTGTTCCGCGAGTATGGTGTATCACTCTTCCTTCCCCTCCGTTTTCTTTCGCACTTTGCTTCAAGCCGCTTCGTCCCTCAGCAAAGCCGATGGCAGTCGAAGGACCGCCCCTCCACAGCAGCGTTGTTTCTTAGACTTAAGTGTATAGCACGTCCCTTACGCTTCCTCCCCTTTCCAGACCCACACCTCTCTAGGGGACAACTAGTGTGTTGGTTGTCCCATTCGACCCCCATTTTTCTTCACAAATCAGCGTGTGGCATCTTCCTTGCGCTTTCAAACAAAGTACTGACAACGCTTCTATCTTCCCGAAACAAGATCTGAGTTGGGAGAAGCTTTCGACCCAAGTTCGTTCTCAAGCAGTGGTATATGGCACAGTAGTTGTGCCTTCGCTTTTAACGTTGGAAATTTCCTGCGTCTTCTTCCCTGTAGATGGCAGTGGAAAGACTATTTCTCTCTACCGCTTTGTTCCTTGAGAGGTGAGTGTAAGACACTTACACATATATCTCAAAAGGCGTCATGCTTCCCGCACCGAGAGGTGAGCACGAAATCGTGTTGGACGTGGCCTTGTTTCTCTGAGTTCAGTGGAAGGCGCTGCTGAGGCTAGCTCACGTACCTTTGAAGGCCCTTCCAACTTCATGACACAAGACTTTCGTGGAGAGGGACCCTCCACACACCGTGTTCCTCACTGTAGTGTATCGCGCTTTCCGTCTCTTTTCTCTCGCCCTAAGCTTTAACAAGGTGCTTCCATCCGTACGGAAAGGGCTGGTCGTCGACGGACGGCAACCCTCTAGATTTGTTCTTAGAGTCAAACACCCGTAGGCAAGCCTCCTTACGCTTCCTCACATCATACCTCTCCATACTCATCCTTCTTCATGGAACGAACAGTAGACACATTCGAAACGGACGGCCGACTCTAGGGTACGTCCCTCATGCCTCCACACCCACGACGGAAAACACTTTTATCTTCCTGAAACAATATGATAGCTGAGGGCAGACTTCTTCACAAGGGGTTCGTCAAGCACCGTCACAGGGCACGGCACCTTCTTTATGCCTTCACACGTTCATGCCAGAAGGCCGCTCATACGCAGGTGGTGTATGGCTTTCCAGGACTTCCTTCTCACACTTAAAGGCATGACCTGTTCCCTCTGCTGTCTCTCACACTCTTTGAAAACGTTCCTCGCGGAACAAGATTGGAATGGCGAGGGACCATCTACCCTAAGTATGTCTGTGCCACAGGCACGGGGCACATTCCTCGCGCTGCCACACTGACGTTGGAATAGACGAGCATTTTCAGGGAAGGTGTTAGTAGAAACACGGTTTCTCTGCAGTGGTGTTTCTTCAGACTGAAGTGCACGCCGCCTGTTTCGGATTCAACACATACCTGTTGTGACTATGTTCTCCCCGTGACGCCAGAGGTCAGCTCGAAGTCGCCTTCGACACAGACTTGTTTCGCGCCGTTTCGTCTGTGGCTTTCCTTTGGCGAACTCACGTACATTTGGAAAACCCTTCTAGCGTCGTGACCCATGGTGTCCATTGAGCGAAGCCCTCCATACCACGTTGTTCCACGAGGAAGGCCTATCGGGCTTTTCCTCTGCTTCCTTTCATACTTGGCGTAAAGCCGCTTCGATCCTTCGGAAGGGAGAAGGGAGTCGAAGGACCGCTCCTCCGCAGCATTGCTTTTGAGACCTAAGTGTAGAGCTCGTTCCTTACGCTTCCTCCGATTTCCAGACACACACCTCTCTAGGGGACAACTTGTTCGTTGGTGGTCACATTCGACGCACATTTTTCCTCACAATTCCGCGGATGGCATTTTCCTGACGCTTTCACACGAAGTCCTGAAAACGCGTGTCTCTCCCTGAAACAAGATCTGAGTTGAGAGAAGCTTGAGACACAACTCCTTTCTCAAACAGTGGAATATGGCACAGTAGTTGTGCCTTCACTTTTAACGGTGGAAAGTTCTTCCATCTCTTCCCTGTAGGTGGTAGTGGAAAGACTGTTTCCCTACACTTTTCGTTTCTTGAGAGGCGAGTGTAAGACACTTACCTTCTATAGCAACACACACATACCTCCAAAGGCTTCTTTCTTCAAGAACCCAGATGTTAGCACGAAAGCCTGATGGACATGGCCTCGTTTCTCAGAATTCAGTGTAAGGCTACTACCACTGAGGCTAGCCCGCGTACATTGGAAGACCCATCCACCTCCACGACACAGGACTTAATGGAGAGAAACCCTCCGCCCAACGTGTTCCTCCCTGGACGGTATCGCGCGTTCCAGCTCTTTCCTTTCACACCCGGTTTAACAAGCCGCTTCCATCCTTACGAAAAGAGACGGTAGTCGAAGGACGCCAACCCTCGAGATTTGTTCTTAGAGGGAAACAGGCGTATGCCATCTTCCTTGTGCTTCCGCACATCATACATTTCCATACACATCTTTCTTCATGTCACGACGGTAGGCACATTCGAAACGGAGAGCTAAGTCTAGTCTATGTCCCTTACGCCTTCACACCCAATACGGAAAACACTTTCCTCTTTCCTGAAACGATATGATAGTTGAGGGAAGCCTTCTTCACAAGTGGTTTCTCAAGCACCGTCCGTCACAGGGCACATTCTAGATGCTTTCACCATTTCATGCTAAGTGCTTCTCACCCTTACGTGTATGGCTTTCCTGACGGATTTCCTTCTCACCCTTGAAGCCGTGACCTTTTCCATCTGCTCTCTCATACTCTTGGAAACACTTCCCACGGAACAGGATTTGAATTGCGACAGACATTCTACACTAATTACTTCTGTAGCACAGGCATGGGGCACATTCCTTGCGATTTCACCCTTACATGGGAAAAGTCTACCATGTTCAGGGAAGATGTTAGTGAGTAGTTCGTTTCTCGGCAGGGGTGTTTCTTCAGACTGAAGAGTACTTCCTTTGTTTAGGATTCGACACGTACATTTTGTGACTCTGGATTCCTCGGGAACCCAGATGGAAGCTCGAAGTCGCGTTTGACACAGACTTGGTTCGCAGAGATTAGTGTATGCCTTTCCTTGGGCGAAGTCACATCCTTTTGAAAACCCTTCTATCTTCGTGACACATGGTGTTCGTTGAGGAAAGCCCCCCCAGAAGAAGTTGTTCCGCGAGTATGGTGTATCACTCTTCCTTCCCCTCCGTTTTCTTTCGCACTTTGCTTCAAGCCGCTTCGTCCCTCAGCAAAGCCGATGGCAGTCGAAGGACCGCCCCTCCACAGCAGCGTTGTTTCTTAGACTTAAGTGTATAGCACGTCCCTTACGCTTCCTCCCCTTTCCAGACCCACACCTCTCTAGGGGACAACTAGTGTGTTGGTTGTCCCATTCGACCCCCATTTTTCTTCACAAATCAGCGTGTGGCATCTTCCTTGCGCTTTCAAACAAAGTACTGACAACGCTTCTATCTTCCCGAAACAAGATCTGAGTTGGGAGAAGCTTTCGACCCAAGTTCGTTCTCAAGCAGTGGTATATGGCACAGTAGTTGTGCCTTCGCTTTTAACGTTGGAAATTTCCTGCGTCTTCTTCCCTGTAGATGGCAGTGGAAAGACTATTTCTCTCTACCGCTTTGTTCCTTGAGAGGTGAGTGTAAGACACTTACACATATATCTCAAAAGGCGTCATGCTTCCCGCACCGAGAGGTGAGCACGAAATCGTGTTGGACGTGGCCTTGTTTCTCTGAGTTCAGTGGAAGGCGCTGCTGAGGCTAGCTCACGTACCTTTGAAGGCCCTTCCAACTTCATGACACAAGACTTTCGTGGAGAGGGACCCTCCACACACCGTGTTCCTCACTGTAGTGTATCGCGCTTTCCGTCTCTTTTCTCTCGCCCTAAGCTTTAACAAGGTGCTTCCATCCGTACGGAAAGGGCTGGTCGTCGACGGACGGCAACCCTCTAGATTTGTTCTTAGAGTCAAACACCCGTAGGCAAGCCTCCTTACGCTTCCTCACATCATACCTCTCCATACTCATCCTTCTTCATGGAACGAACAGTAGACACATTCGAAACGGACGGCCGACTCTAGGGTACGTCCCTCATGCCTCCACACCCACGACGGAAAACACTTTTATCTTCCTGAAACAATATGATAGCTGAGGGCAGACTTCTTCACAAGGGGTTCGTCAAGCACCGTCACAGGGCACGGCACCTTCTTTATGCCTTCACACGTTCATGCCAGAAGGCCGCTCATACGCAGGTGGTGTATGGCTTTCCAGGACTTCCTTCTCACACTTAAAGGCATGACCTGTTCCCTCTGCTGTCTCTCACACTCTTTGAAAACGTTCCTCGCGGAACAAGATTGGAATGGCGAGGGACCCTCTACCCTAAGTATGTCTGTGCCACAGGCACGGGGCACATTCCTCGCGCTGCCACACTTACGTTGGAATAGACGAGCATTTTCAGGGAAGGTGTTAGTAGAAACACGGTTTCTCTGCAGTGGTGTTTCTTCAGACTGAAGTGCACGCCGCCTGTTTCGGATTCAACACATACCTGTTGTGACTATGTTCTCCCCGTGACGCCAGAGGTCAGCTCGAAGTCGCCTTCGACACAGACTTGTTTCGCGCCGTTTCGTCTGTGGCTTTCCTTTGGCGAACTCACGTACATTTGGAAAACCCTTCTAGCGTCGTGACCCATGGTGTCCATTGAGCGAAGCCCTCCATACCACGTTGTTCCACGAGGAAGGCCTATCGGGCTTTTCCTCTGCTTCCTTTCATACTTGGCGTAAAGCCGCTTCGATCCTTCGGAAGGGAGAAGGGAGTCGAAGGACCGCTCCTCCGCAGCATTGCTTTTGAGACCTAAGTGTAGAGCTCGTTCCTTACGCTTCCTCCGATTTCCAGACACACACCTCTCTAGGGGACAACTTGTTCGTTGGTGGTCACATTCGACGCACATTTTTCCTCACAATTCCGCGGATGGCATTTTCCTGACGCTTTCACACGAAGTCCTGAAAACGCTTGTCTCTCCCTGAAACAAGATCTGAGTTGAGAGAAGCTTGAGACACAACTCCTTTCTCAAACAGTGGAATATGGCACAGTAGTTGTGCCTTCACTTTTAACGGTGGAAAGTTCTTCCATCTCTTCCCTGTAGGTGGTAGTGGAAAGACTGTTTCCCTACACTTTTCGTTTCTTGAGAGGCGAGTGTAAGACACTTACCTTCTATAGCAACACACACATACCTCCAAAGGCTTCTTTCTTCAAGAACCCAGATGTTAGCACGAAAGCCTGATGGACATGGCCTCGTTTCTCAGAATTCAGTGTAAGGCTACTACCACTGAGGCTAGCCCGCGTACATTGGAAGACCCATCCACCTCCACGACACAGGACTTAATGGAGAGAAACCCTCCGCCCAACGTGTTCCTCCCTGGACGGTATCGCGCGTTCCAGCTCTTTCCTTTCACACCCGGTTTAACAAGCCGCTTCCATCCTTACGAAAAGAGACGGTAGTCGAAGGACGCCAACCCTCGAGATTTGTTCTTAGAGGGAAACAGGCGTATGCCATCTTCCTTGTGCTTCCGCACATCATACATTTCCATACACATCTTTCTTCATGTCACGACGGTAGGCACATTCGAAACGGAGAGCTAAGTCTAGTCTATGTCCCTTACGCCTTCACACCCAATACGGAAAACACTTTCCTCTTTCCTGAAACGATATGATAGTTGAGGGAAGCCTTCTTCACAAGTGGTTTCTCAAGCACCGTCCGTCACAGGGCACATTCTAGATGCTTTCACCATTTCATGCTAAGTGCTTCTCACCCTTACGTGTATGGCTTTCCTGACGGATTTCCTTCTCACCCTTGAAGCCGTGACCTTTTCCATCTGCTCTCTCATACTCTTGGAAACACTTCCCACGGAACAGGATTTGAATTGCGACAGACATTCTACACTAATTACTTCTGTAGCACAGGCATGGGGCACATTCCTTGCGATTTCACCCTTACATGGGAAAAGTCTACCATGTTCAGGGAAGATGTTAGTGAGTAGTTCGTTTCTCGGCAGGGGTGTTTCTTCAGACTGAAGAGTACTTCCTTTGTTTAGGATTCGACACGTACATTTTGTGACTCTGGATTCCTCGGGAACCCAGATGGAAGCTCGAAGTCGCGTTTGACACAGACTTGGTTCGCAGAGATTAGTGTATGCCTTTCCTTGGGCGAAGTCACATCCTTTTGAAAACCCTTCTATCTTCGTGACACATGGTGTTCGTTGAGGAAAGCCCCCCCAGAAGAAGTTGTTCCGCGAGTATGGTGTATCACTCTTCCTTCCCCTCCGTTTTCTTTCGCACTTTGCTTCAAGCCGCTTCGTCCCTCAGCAAAGCCGATGGCAGTCGAAGGACCGCCCCTCCACAGCAGCGTTGTTTCTTAGACTTAAGTGTATAGCACGTCCCTTACGCTTCCTCCCCTTTCCAGACCCACACCTCTCTAGGGGACAACTAGTGTGTTGGTTGTCCCATTCGACCCCCATTTTTCTTCACAAATCAGCGTGTGGCATCTTCCTTGCGCTTTCAAACAAAGTACTGACAACGCTTCTATCTTCCCGAAACAAGATCTGAGTTGGGAGAAGCTTTCGACCCAAGTTCGTTCTCAAGCAGTGGTATATGGCACAGTAGTTGTGCCTTCGCTTTTAACGTTGGAAATTTCCTGCGTCTTCTTCCCTGTAGATGGCAGTGGAAAGACTATTTCTCTCTACCGCTTTGTTCCTTGAGAGGTGAGTGTAAGACACTTACACATATATCTCAAAAGGCGTCATGCTTCCCGCACCGAGAGGTGAGCACGAAATCGTGTTGGACGTGGCCTTGTTTCTCTGAGTTCAGTGGAAGGCGCTGCTGAGGCTAGCTCACGTACCTTTGAAGGCCCTTCCAACTTCATGACACAAGACTTTCGTGGAGAGGGACCCTCCACACACCGTGTTCCTCACTGTAGTGTATCGCGCTTTCCGTCTCTTTTCTCTCGCCCTAAGCTTTAACAAGGTGCTTCCATCCGTACGGAAAGGGCTGGTCGTCGACGGACGGCAACCCTCTAGATTTGTTCTTAGAGTCAAACACCCGTAGGCAAGCCTCCTTACGCTTCCTCACATCATACCTCTCCATACTCATCCTTCTTCATGGAACGAACAGTAGACACATTCGAAACGGACGGCCGACTCTAGGGTACGTCCCTCATGCCTCCACACCCACGACGGAAAACACTTTTATCTTCCTGAAACAATATGATAGCTGAGGGCAGACTTCTTCACAAGGGGTTCGTCAAGCACCGTCACAGGGCACGGCACCTTCTTTATGCCTTCACACGTTCATGCCAGAAGGCCGCTCATACGCAGGTGGTGTATGGCTTTCCAGGACTTCCTTCTCACACTTAAAGGCATGACCTGTTCCCTCTGCTGTCTCTCACACTCTTTGAAAACGTTCCTCGCGGAACAAGATTGGAATGGCGAGGGACCCTCTACCCTAAGTATGTCTGTGCCACAGGCACGGGGCACATTCCTCGCGCTGCCACACTTACGTTGGAATAGACGAGCATTTTCAGGGAAGGTGTTAGTAGAAACACGGTTTCTCTGCAGTGGTGTTTCTTCAGACTGAAGTGCACGCCGCCTGTTTCGGATTCAACACATACCTGTTGTGACTATGTTCTCCCCGTGACGCCAGAGGTCAGCTCGAAGTCGCCTTCGACACAGACTTGTTTCGCGCCGTTTCGTCTGTGGCTTTCCTTTGGCGAACTCACGTACATTTGGAAAACCCTTCTAGCGTCGTGACCCATGGTGTCCATTGAGCGAAGCCCTCCATACCACGTTGTTCCACGAGGAAGGCCTATCGGGCTTTTCCTCTGCTTCCTTTCATACTTGGCGTAAAGCCGCTTCGATCCTTCGGAAGGGAGAAGGGAGTCGAAGGACCGCTCCTCCGCAGCATTGCTTTTGAGACCTAAGTGTAGAGCTCGTTCCTTACGCTTCCTCCGATTTCCAGACACACACCTCTCTAGGGGACAACTTGTTCGTTGGTGGTCACATTCGACGCACATTTTTCCTCACAATTCCGCGGATGGCATTTTCCTGACGCTTTCACACGAAGTCCTGAAAACGCGTGTCTCTCCCTGAAACAAGATCTGAGTTGAGAGAAGCTTGAGACACAACTCCTTTCTCAAACAGTGGAATATGGCACAGTAGTTGTGCCTTCACTTTTAACGGTGGAAAGTTCTTCCATCTCTTCCCTGTAGGTGGTAGTGGAAAGACTGTTTCCCTACACTTTTCGTTTCTTGAGAGGCGAGTGTAAGACACTTACCTTCTATAGCAACACACACATACCTCCAAAGGCTTCTTTCTTCAAGAACCCAGATGTTAGCACGAAAGCCTGATGGACATGGCCTCGTTTCTCAGAATTCAGTGTAAGGCTACTACCACTGAGGCTAGCCCGCGTACATTGGAAGACCCATCCACCTCCACGACACAGGACTTAATGGAGAGAAACCCTCCGCCCAACGTGTTCCTCCCTGGACGGTATCGCGCGTTCCAGCTCTTTCCTTTCACACCCGGTTTAACAAGCCGCTTCCATCCTTACGAAAAGAGACGGTAGTCGAAGGACGCCAACCCTCGAGATTTGTTCTTAGAGGGAAACAGGCGTATGCCATCTTCCTTGTGCTTCCGCACATCATACATTTCCATACACATCTTTCTTCATGTCACGACGGTAGGCACATTCGAAACGGAGAGCTAAGTCTAGTCTATGTCCCTTACGCCTTCACACCCAATACGGAAAACACTTTCCTCTTTCCTGAAACGATATGATAGTTGAGGGAAGCCTTCTTCACAAGTGGTTTCTCAAGCACCGTCCGTCACAGGGCACATTCTAGATGCTTTCACCATTTCATGCTAAGTGCTTCTCACCCTTACGTGTATGGCTTTCCTGACGGATTTCCTTCTCACCCTTGAAGCCGTGACCTTTTCCATCTGCTCTCTCATACTCTTGGAAACACTTCCCACGGAACAGGATTTGAATTGCGACAGACATTCTACACTAATTACTTCTGTAGCACAGGCATGGGGCACATTCCTTGCGATTTCACCCTTACATGGGAAAAGTCTACCATGTTCAGGGAAGATGTTAGTGAGTAGTTCGTTTCTCGGCAGGGGTGTTTCTTCAGACTGAAGAGTACTTCCTTTGTTTAGGATTCGACACGTACATTTTGTGACTCTGGATTCCTCGGGAACCCAGATGGAAGCTCGAAGTCGCGTTTGACACAGACTTGGTTCGCAGAGATTAGTGTATGCCTTTCCTTGGGCGAAGTCACATCCTTTTGAAAACCCTTCTATCTTCGTGACACATGGTGTTCGTTGAGGAAAGCCCCCCCAGAAGAAGTTGTTCCGCGAGTATGGTGTATCACTCTTCCTTCCCCTCCGTTTTCTTTCGCACTTTGCTTCAAGCCGCTTCGTCCCTCAGCAAAGCCGATGGCAGTCGAAGGACCGCCCCTCCACAGCAGCGTTGTTTCTTAGACTTAAGTGTATAGCACGTCCCTTACGCTTCCTCCCCTTTCCAGACCCACACCTCTCTAGGGGACAACTAGTGTGTTGGTTGTCCCATTCGACCCCCATTTTTCTTCACAAATCAGCGTGTGGCATCTTCCTTGCGCTTTCAAACAAAGTACTGACAACGCTTCTATCTTCCCGAAACAAGATCTGAGTTGGGAGAAGCTTTCGACCCAAGTTCGTTCTCAAGCAGTGGTATATGGCACAGTAGTTGTGCCTTCGCTTTTAACGTTGGAAATTTCCTGCGTCTTCTTCCCTGTAGATGGCAGTGGAAAGACTATTTCTCTCTACCGCTTTGTTCCTTGAGAGGTGAGTGTAAGACACTTACACATATATCTCAAAAGGCGTCATGCTTCCCGCACCGAGAGGTGAGCACGAAATCGTGTTGGACGTGGCCTTGTTTCTCTGAGTTCAGTGGAAGGCGCTGCTGAGGCTAGCTCACGTACCTTTGAAGGCCCTTCCAACTTCATGACACAAGACTTTCGTGGAGAGGGACCCTCCACACACCGTGTTCCTCACTGTAGTGTATCGCGCTTTCCGTCTCTTTTCTCTCGCCCTAAGCTTTAACAAGGTGCTTCCATCCGTACGGAAAGGGCTGGTCGTCGACGGACGGCAACCCTCTAGATTTGTTCTTAGAGTCAAACACCCGTAGGCAAGCCTCCTTACGCTTCCTCACATCATACCTCTCCATACTCATCCTTCTTCATGGAACGAACAGTAGACACATTCGAAACGGACGGCCGACTCTAGGGTACGTCCCTCATGCCTCCACACCCACGACGGAAAACACTTTTATCTTCCTGAAACAATATGATAGCTGAGGGCAGACTTCTTCACAAGGGGTTCGTCAAGCACCGTCACAGGGCACGGCACCTTCTTTATGCCTTCACACGTTCATGCCAGAAGGCCGCTCATACGCAGGTGGTGTATGGCTTTCCAGGACTTCCTTCTCACACTTAAAGGCATGACCTGTTCCCTCTGCTGTCTCTCATACTCTTTGAAAACGTTCCTCGCGGAACAAGATTGGAATGGCGAGGGACCATCTACCCTAAGTATGTCTGTGCCACAGGCACGGGGCACATTCCTCGCGCTGCCACACTTACGTTGGAATAGACGAGCATTTTCAGGGAAGGTGTTAGTAGAAACACGGTTTCTCTGCAGTGGTGTTTCTTCAGACTGAAGTGCACGCCGCCTGTTTCGGATTCAACACATACCTGTTGTGACTATGTTCTCCCCGTGACGCCAGAGGTCAGCTCGAAGTCGCCTTCGACACAGACTTGTTTCGCGCCGTTTCGTCTGTGGCTTTCCTTTGGCGAACTCACGTACATTTGGAAAACCCTTCTAGCGTCGTGACCCATGGTGTCCATTGAGCGAAGCCCTCCATACCACGTTGTTCCACGAGGAAGGCCTATCGGGCTTTTCCTCTGCTTCCTTTCATACTTGGCGTAAAGCCGCTTCGATCCTTCGGAAGGGAGAAGGGAGTCGAAGGACCGCTCCTCCGCAGCATTGCTTTTGAGACCTAAGTGTAGAGCTCGTTCCTTACGCTTCCTCCGATTTCCAGACACACACCTCTCTAGGGGACAACTTGTTCGTTGGTGGTCACATTCGACGCACATTTTTCCTCACAATTCCGCGGATGGCATTTTCCTGACGCTTTCACACGAAGTCCTGAAAACGCGTGTCTCTCCCTGAAACAAGATCTGAGTTGAGAGAAGCTTGAGACACAACTCCTTTCTCAAACAGTGGAATATGGCACAGTAGTTGTGCCTTCACTTTTAACGGTGGAAAGTTCTTCCATCTCTTCCCTGTAGGTGGTAGTGGAAAGACTGTTTCCCTACACTTTTCGTTTCTTGAGAGGCGAGTGTAAGACACTTACCTTCTATAGCAACACACACATACCTCCAAAGGCTTCTTTCTTCAAGAACCCAGATGTTAGCACGAAAGCCTGATGGACATGGCCTCGTTTCTCAGAATTCAGTGTAAGGCTACTACCACTGAGGCTAGCCCGCGTACATTGGAAGACCCATCCACCTCCACGACACAGGACTTAATGGAGAGAAACCCTCCGCCCAACGTGTTCCTCCCTGGACGGTATCGCGCGTTCCAGCTCTTTCCTTTCACACCCGGTTTAACAAGCCGCTTCCATCCTTACGAAAAGAGACGGTAGTCGAAGGACGCCAACCCTCGAGATTTGTTCTTAGAGGGAAACAGGCGTATGCCATCTTCCTTGTGCTTCCGCACATCATACATTTCCATACACATCTTTCTTCATGTCACGACGGTAGGCACATTCGAAACGGAGAGCTAAGTCTAGTCTATGTCCCTTACGCCTTCACACCCAATACGGAAAACACTTTCCTCTTTCCTGAAACGATATGATAGTTGAGGGAAGCCTTCTTCACAAGTGGTTTCTCAAGCACCGTCCGTCACAGGGCACATTCTAGATGCTTTCACCATTTCATGCTAAGTGCTTCTCACCCTTACGTGTATGGCTTTCCTGACGGATTTCCTTCTCACCCTTGAAGCCGTGACCTTTTCCATCTGCTCTCTCATACTCTTGGAAACACTTCCCACGGAACAGGATTTGAATTGCGACAGACATTCTACACTAATTACTTCTGTAGCACAGGCATGGGGCACATTCCTTGCGATTTCACCCTTACATGGGAAAAGTCTACCATGTTCAGGGAAGATGTTAGTGAGTAGTTCGTTTCTCGGCAGGGGTGTTTCTTCAGACTGAAGAGTACTTCCTTTGTTTAGGATTCGACACGTACATTTTGTGACTCTGGATTCCTCGGGAACCCAGATGGAAGCTCGAAGTCGCGTTTGACACAGACTTGGTTCGCAGAGATTAGTGTATGCCTTTCCTTGGGCGAAGTCACATCCTTTTGAAAACCCTTCTATCTTCGTGACACATGGTGTTCGTTGAGGAAAGCCCCCCCAGAAGAAGTTGTTCCGCGAGTATGGTGTATCACTCTTCCTTCCCCTCCGTTTTCTTTCGCACTTTGCTTCAAGCCGCTTCGTCCCTCAGCAAAGCCGATGGCAGTCGAAGGACCGCCCCTCCACAGCAGCGTTGTTTCTTAGACTTAAGTGTATAGCACGTCCCTTACGCTTCCTCCCCTTTCCAGACCCACACCTCTCTAGGGGACAACTAGTGTGTTGGTTGTCCCATTCGACCCCCATTTTTCTTCACAAATCAGCGTGTGGCATCTTCCTTGCGCTTTCAAACAAAGTACTGACAACGCTTCTATCTTCCCGAAACAAGATCTGAGTTGGGAGAAGCTTTCGACCCAAGTTCGTTCTCAAGCAGTGGTATATGGCACAGTAGTTGTGCCTTCGCTTTTAACGTTGGAAATTTCCTGCGTCTTCTTCCCTGTAGATGGCAGTGGAAAGACTATTTCTCTCTACCGCTTTGTTCCTTGAGAGGTGAGTGTAAGACACTTACACATATATCTCAAAAGGCGTCATGCTTCCCGCACCGAGAGGTGAGCACGAAATCGTGTTGGACGTGGCCTTGTTTCTCTGAGTTCAGTGGAAGGCGCTGCTGAGGCTAGCTCACGTACCTTTGAAGGCCCTTCCAACTTCATGACACAAGACTTTCGTGGAGAGGGACCCTCCACACACCGTGTTCCTCACTGTAGTGTATCGCGCTTTCCGTCTCTTTTCTCTCGCCCTAAGCTTTAACAAGGTGCTTCCATCCGTACGGAAAGGGCTGGTCGTCGACGGACGGCAACCCTCTAGATTTGTTCTTAGAGTCAAACACCCGTAGGCAAGCCTCCTTACGCTTCCTCACATCATACCTCTCCATACTCATCCTTCTTCATGGAACGAACAGTAGACACATTCGAAACGGACGGCCGACTCTAGGGTACGTCCCTCATGCCTCCACACCCACGACGGAAAACACTTTTATCTTCCTGAAACAATATGATAGCTGAGGGCAGACTTCTTCACAAGGGGTTCGTCAAGCACCGTCACAGGGCACGGCACCTTCTTTATGCCTTCACACGTTCATGCCAGAAGGCCGCTCATACGCAGGTGGTGTATGGCTTTCCAGGACTTCCTTCTCACACTTAAAGGCATGACCTGTTCCCTCTGCTGTCTCTCACACTCTTTGAAAACGTTCCTCGCGGAACAAGATTGGAATGGCGAGGGACCCTCTACCCTAAGTATGTCTGTGCCACAGGCACGGGGCACATTCCTCGCGCTGCCACACTTACGTTGGAATAGACGAGCATTTTCAGGGAAGGTGTTAGTAGAAACACGGTTTCTCTGCAGTGGTGTTTCTTCAGACTGAAGTGCACGCCGCCTGTTTCGGATTCAACACATACCTGTTGTGACTATGTTCTCCCCGTGACGCCAGAGGTCAGCTCGAAGTCGCCTTCGACACAGACTTGTTTCGCGCCGTTTCGTCTGTGGCTTTCCTTTGGCGAACTCACGTACATTTGGAAAACCCTTCTAGCGTCGTGACCCATGGTGTCCATTGAGCGAAGCCCTCCATACCACGTTGTTCCACGAGGAAGGCCTATCGGGCTTTTCCTCTGCTTCCTTTCATACTTGGCGTAAAGCCGCTTCGATCCTTCGGAAGGGAGAAGGGAGTCGAAGGACCGCTCCTCCGCAGCATTGCTTTTGAGACCTAAGTGTAGAGCTCGTTCCTTACGCTTCCTCCGATTTCCAGACACACACCTCTCTAGGGGACAACTTGTTCGTTGGTGGTCACATTCGACGCACATTTTTCCTCACAATTCCGCGGATGGCATTTTCCTGACGCTTTCACACGAAGTCCTGAAAACGCGTGTCTCTCCCTGAAACAAGATCTGAGTTGAGAGAAGCTTGAGACACAACTCCTTTCTCAAACAGTGGAATATGGCACAGTAGTTGTGCCTTCACTTTTAACGGTGGAAAGTTCTTCCATCTCTTCCCTGTAGGTGGTAGTGGAAAGACTGTTTCCCTACACTTTTCGTTTCTTGAGAGGCGAGTGTAAGACACTTACCTTCTATAGCAACACACACATACCTCCAAAGGCTTCTTTCTTCAAGAACCCAGATGTTAGCACGAAAGCCTGATGGACATGGCCTCGTTTCTCAGAATTCAGTGTAAGGCTACTACCACTGAGGCTAGCCCGCGTACATTGGAAGACCCATCCACCTCCACGACACAGGACTTAATGGAGAGAAACCCTCCGCCCAACGTGTTCCTCCCTGGACGGTATCGCGCGTTCCAGCTCTTTCCTTTCACACCCGGTTTAACAAGCCGCTTCCATCCTTACGAAAAGAGACGGTAGTCGAAGGACGCCAACCCTCGAGATTTGTTCTTAGAGGGAAACAGGCGTATGCCATCTTCCTTGTGCTTCCGCACATCATACATTTCCATACACATCTTTCTTCATGTCACGACGGTAGGCACATTCGAAACGGAGAGCTAAGTCTAGTCTATGTCCCTTACGCCTTCACACCCAATACGGAAAACACTTTCCTCTTTCCTGAAACGATATGATAGTTGAGGGAAGCCTTCTTCACAAGTGGTTTCTCAAGCACCGTCCGTCACAGGGCACATTCTAGATGCTTTCACCATTTCATGCTAAGTGCTTCTCACCCTTACGTGTATGGCTTTCCTGACGGATTTCCTTCTCACCCTTGAAGCCGTGACCTTTTCCATCTGCTCTCTCATACTCTTGGAAACACTTCCCACGGAACAGGATTTGAATTGCGACAGACATTCTACACTAATTACTTCTGTAGCACAGGCATGGGGCACATTCCTTGCGATTTCACCCTTACATGGGAAAAGTCTACCATGTTCAGGGAAGATGTTAGTGAGTAGTTCGTTTCTCGGCAGGGGTGTTTCTTCAGACTGAAGAGTACTTCCTTTGTTTAGGATTCAACACGTACATTTTGTGACTCTGGATTCCTCGGGAACCCAGATGGAAGCTCGAAGTCGCGTTTGACACAGACTTGGTTCGCAGAGATTAGTGTATGCCTTTCCTTGGGCGAAGTCACATCCTTTTGAAAACCCTTCTATCTTCGTGACACATGGTGTTCGTTGAGGAAAGCCCCCCCAGAAGAAGTTGTTCCGCGAGTATGGTGTATCACTCTTCCTTCCCCTCCGTTTTCTTTCGCACTTTGCTTCAAGCCGCTTCGTCCCTCAGCAAAGCCGATGGCAGTCGAAGGACCGCCCCTCCACAGCAGCGTTGTTTCTTAGACTTAAGTGTATAGCACGTCCCTTACGCTTCCTCCCCTTTCCAGACCCACACCTCTCTAGGGGACAACTAGTGTGTTGGTTGTCCCATTCGACCCCCATTTTTCTTCACAAATCAGCGTGTGGCATCTTCCTTGCGCTTTCAAACAAAGTACTGACAACGCTTCTATCTTCCCGAAACAAGATCTGAGTTGGGAGAAGCTTTCGACCCAAGTTCGTTCTCAAGCAGTGGTATATGGCACAGTAGTTGTGCCTTCGCTTTTAACGTTGGAAATTTCCTGCGTCTTCTTCCCTGTAGATGGCAGTGGAAAGACTATTTCTCTCTACCGCTTTGTTCCTTGAGAGGTGAGTGTAAGACACTTACACATATATCTCAAAAGGCGTCATGCTTCCCGCACCGAGAGGTGAGCACGAAATCGTGTTGGACGTGGCCTTGTTTCTCTGAGTTCAGTGGAAGGCGCTGCTGAGGCTAGCTCACGTACCTTTGAAGGCCCTTCCAACTTCATGACACAAGACTTTCGTGGAGAGGGACCCTCCACACACCGTGTTCCTCACTGTAGTGTATCGCGCTTTCCGTCTCTTTTCTCTCGCCCTAAGCTTTAACAAGGTGCTTCCATCCGTACGGAAAGGGCTGGTCGTCGACGGACGGCAACCCTCTAGATTTGTTCTTAGAGTCAAACACCCGTAGGCAAGCCTCCTTACGCTTCCTCACATCATACCTCTCCATACTCATCCTTCTTCATGGAACGAACAGTAGACACATTCGAAACGGACGGCCGACTCTAGGGTACGTCCCTCATGCCTCCACACCCACGACGGAAAACACTTTTATCTTCCTGAAACAATATGATAGCTGAGGGCAGACTTCTTCACAAGGGGTTCGTCAAGCACCGTCACAGGGCACGGCACCTTCTTTATGCCTTCACACGTTCATGCCAGAAGGCCGCTCATACGCAGGTGGTGTATGGCTTTCCAGGACTTCCTTCTCACACTTAAAGGCATGACCTGTTCCCTCTGCTGTCTCTCACACTCTTTGAAAACGTTCCTCGCGGAACAAGATTGGAATGGCGAGGGACCCTCTACCCTAAGTATGTCTGTGCCACAGGCACGGGGCACATTCCTCGCGCTGCCACACTTACGTTGGAATAGACGAGCATTTTCAGGGAAGGTGTTAGTAGAAACACGGTTTCTCTGCAGTGGTGTTTCTTCAGACTGAAGTGCACGCCGCCTGTTTCGGATTCAACACATACCTGTTGTGACTATGTTCTCCCCGTGACGCCAGAGGTCAGCTCGAAGTCGCCTTCGACACAGACTTGTTTCGCGCCGTTTCGTCTGTGGCTTTCCTTTGGCGAACTCACGTACATTTGGAAAACCCTTCTAGCGTCGTGACCCATGGTGTCCATTGAGCGAAGCCCTCCATACCACGTTGTTCCACGAGGAAGGCCTATCGGGCTTTTCCTCTGCTTCCTTTCATACTTGGCGTAAAGCCGCTTCGATCCTTCGGAAGGGAGAAGGGAGTCGAAGGACCGCTCCTCCGCAGCATTGCTTTTGAGACCTAAGTGTAGAGCTCGTTCCTTACGCTTCCTCCGATTTCCAGACACACACCTCTCTAGGGGACAACTTGTTCGTTGGTGGTCACATTCGACGCACATTTTTCCTCACAATTCCGCGGATGGCATTTTCCTGACGCTTTCACACGAAGTCCTGAAAACGCGTGTCTCTCCCTGAAACAAGATCTGAGTTGAGAGAAGCTTGAGACACAACTCCTTTCTCAAACAGTGGAATATGGCACAGTAGTTGTGCCTTCACTTTTAACGGTGGAAAGTTCTTCCATCTCTTCCCTGTAGGTGGTAGTGGAAAGACTGTTTCCCTACACTTTTCGTTTCTTGAGAGGCGAGTGTAAGACACTTACCTTCTATAGCAACACACACATACCTCCAAAGGCTTCTTTCTTCAAGAACCCAGATGTTAGCACGAAAGCCTGATGGACATGGCCTCGTTTCTCAGAATTCAGTGTAAGGCTACTACCACTGAGGCTAGCCCGCGTACATTGGAAGACCCATCCACCTCCACGACACAGGACTTAATGGAGAGAAACCCTCCGCCCAACGTGTTCCTCCCTGGACGGTATCGCGCGTTCCAGCTCTTTCCTTTCACACCCGGTTTAACAAGCCGCTTCCATCCTTACGAAAAGAGACGGTAGTCGAAGGACGCCAACCCTCGAGATTTGTTCTTAGAGGGAAACAGGCGTATGCCATCTTCCTTGTGCTTCCGCACATCATACATTTCCATACACATCTTTCTTCATGTCACGACGGTAGGCACATTCGAAACGGAGAGCTAAGTCTAGTCTATGTCCCTTACGCCTTCACACCCAATACGGAAAACACTTTCCTCTTTCCTGAAACGATATGATAGTTGAGGGAAGCCTTCTTCACAAGTGGTTTCTCAAGCACCGTCCGTCACAGGGCACATTCTAGATGCTTTCACCATTTCATGCTAAGTGCTTCTCACCCTTACGTGTATGGCTTTCCTGACGGATTTCCTTCTCACCCTTGAAGCCGTGACCTTTTCCATCTGCTCTCTCATACTCTTGGAAACACTTCCCACGGAACAGGATTTGAATTGCGACAGACATTCTACACTAATTACTTCTGTAGCACAGGCATGGGGCACATTCCTTGCGATTTCACCCTTACATGGGAAAAGTCTACCATGTTCAGGGAAGATGTTAGTGAGTAGTTCGTTTCTCGGCAGGGGTGTTTCTTCAGACTGAAGAGTACTTCCTTTGTTTAGGATTCAACACGTACATTTTGTGACTCTGGATTCCTCGGGAACCCAGATGGAAGCTCGAAGTCGCGTTTGACACAGACTTGGTTCGCAGAGATTAGTGTATGCCTTTCCTTGGGCGAAGTCACATCCTTTTGAAAACCCTTCTATCTTCGTGACACATGGTGTTCGTTGAGGAAAGCCCCCCCAGAAGAAGTTGTTCCGCGAGTATGGTGTATCACTCTTCCTTCCCCTCCGTTTTCTTTCGCACTTTGCTTCAAGCCGCTTCGTCCCTCAGCAAAGCCGATGGCAGTCGAAGGACCGCCCCTCCACAGCAGCGTTGTTTCTTAGACTTAAGTGTATAGCACGTCCCTTACGCTTCCTCCCCTTTCCAGACCCACACCTCTCTAGGGGACAACTAGTGTGTTGGTTGTCCCATTCGACCCCCATTTTTCTTCACAAATCAGCGTGTGGCATCTTCCTTGCGCTTTCAAACAAAGTACTGACAACGCTTCTATCTTCCCGAAACAAGATCTGAGTTGGGAGAAGCTTTCGACCCAAGTTCGTTCTCAAGCAGTGGTATATGGCACAGTAGTTGTGCCTTCGCTTTTAACGTTGGAAATTTCCTGCGTCTTCTTCCCTGTAGATGGCAGTGGAAAGACTATTTCTCTCTACCGCTTTGTTCCTTGAGAGGTGAGTGTAAGACACTTACACATATATCTCAAAAGGCGTCATGCTTCCCGCACCGAGAGGTGAGCACGAAATCGTGTTGGACGTGGCCTTGTTTCTCTGAGTTCAGTGGAAGGCGCTGCTGAGGCTAGCTCACGTACCTTTGAAGGCCCTTCCAACTTCATGACACAAGACTTTCGTGGAGAGGGACCCTCCACACACCGTGTTCCTCACTGTAGTGTATCGCGCTTTCCGTCTCTTTTCTCTCGCCCTAAGCTTTAACAAGGTGCTTCCATCCGTACGGAAAGGGCTGGTCGTCGACGGACGGCAACCCTCTAGATTTGTTCTTAGAGTCAAACACCCGTAGGCAAGCCTCCTTACGCTTCCTCACATCATACCTCTCCATACTCATCCTTCTTCATGGAACGAACAGTAGACACATTCGAAACGGACGGCCGACTCTAGGGTACGTCCCTCATGCCTCCACACCCACGACGGAAAACACTTTTATCTTCCTGAAACAATATGATAGCTGAGGGCAGACTTCTTCACAAGGGGTTCGTCAAGCACCGTCACAGGGCACGGCACCTTCTTTATGCCTTCACACGTTCATGCCAGAAGGCCGCTCATACGCAGGTGGTGTATGGCTTTCCAGGACTTCCTTCTCACACTTAAAGGCATGACCTGTTCCCTCTGCTGTCTCTCATACTCTTTGAAAACGTTCCTCGCGGAACAAGATTGGAATGGCGAGGGACCATCTACCCTAAGTATGTCTGTGCCACAGGCACGGGGCACATTCCTCGCGCTGCCACACTTACGTTGGAATAGACGAGCATTTTCAGGGAAGGTGTTAGTAGAAACACGGTTTCTCTGCAGTGGTGTTTCTTCAGACTGAAGTGCACGCCGCCTGTTTCGGATTCAACACATACCTGTTGTGACTATGTTCTCCCCGTGACGCCAGAGGTCAGCTCGAAGTCGCCTTCGACACAGACTTGTTTCGCGCCGTTTCGTCTGTGGCTTTCCTTTGGCGAACTCACGTACATTTGGAAAACCCTTCTAGCGTCGTGACCCATGGTGTCCATTGAGCGAAGCCCTCCATACCACGTTGTTCCACGAGGAAGGCCTATCGGGCTTTTCCTCTGCTTCCTTTCATACTTGGCGTAAAGCCGCTTCGATCCTTCGGAAGGGAGAAGGGAGTCGAAGGACCGCTCCTCCGCAGCATTGCTTTTGAGACCTAAGTGTAGAGCTCGTTCCTTACGCTTCCTCCGATTTCCAGACACACACCTCTCTAGGGGACAACTTGTTCGTTGGTGGTCACATTCGACGCACATTTTTCCTCACAATTCCGCGGATGGCATTTTCCTGACGCTTTCACACGAAGTCCTGAAAACGCGTGTCTCTCCCTGAAACAAGATCTGAGTTGAGAGAAGCTTGAGACACAACTCCTTTCTCAAACAGTGGAATATGGCACAGTAGTTGTGCCTTCACTTTTAACGGTGGAAAGTTCTTCCATCTCTTCCCTGTAGGTGGTAGTGGAAAGACTGTTTCCCTACACTTTTCGTTTCTTGAGAGGCGAGTGTAAGACACTTACCTTCTATAGCAACACACACATACCTCCAAAGGCTTCTTTCTTCAAGAACCCAGATGTTAGCACGAAAGCCTGATGGACATGGCCTCGTTTCTCAGAATTCAGTGTAAGGCTACTACCACTGAGGCTAGCCCGCGTACATTGGAAGACCCATCCACCTCCACGACACAGGACTTAATGGAGAGAAACCCTCCGCCCAACGTGTTCCTCCCTGGACGGTATCGCGCGTTCCAGCTCTTTCCTTTCACACCCGGTTTAACAAGCCGCTTCCATCCTTACGAAAAGAGACGGTAGTCGAAGGACGCCAACCCTCGAGATTTGTTCTTAGAGGGAAACAGGCGTATGCCATCTTCCTTGTGCTTCCGCACATCATACATTTCCATACACATCTTTCTTCATGTCACGACGGTAGGCACATTCGAAACGGAGAGCTAAGTCTAGTCTATGTCCCTTACGCCTTCACACCCAATACGGAAAACACTTTCCTCTTTCCTGAAACGATATGATAGTTGAGGGAAGCCTTCTTCACAAGTGGTTTCTCAAGCACCGTCCGTCACAGGGCACATTCTAGATGCTTTCACCATTTCATGCTAAGTGCTTCTCACCCTTACGTGTATGGCTTTCCTGACGGATTTCCTTCTCACCCTTGAAGCCGTGACCTTTTCCATCTGCTCTCTCATACTCTTGGAAACACTTCCCACGGAACAGGATTTGAATTGCGACAGACATTCTACACTAATTACTTCTGTAGCACAGGCATGGGGCACATTCCTTGCGATTTCACCCTTACATGGGAAAAGTCTACCATGTTCAGGGAAGATGTTAGTGAGTAGTTCGTTTCTCGGCAGGGGTGTTTCTTCAGACTGAAGAGTACTTCCTTTGTTTAGGATTCAACACGTACATTTTGTGACTCTGGATTCCTCGGGAACCCAGATGGAAGCTCGAAGTCGCGTTTGACACAGACTTGGTTCGCAGAGATTAGTGTATGCCTTTCCTTGGGCGAAGTCACATCCTTTTGAAAACCCTTCTATCTTCGTGACACATGGTGTTCGTTGAGGAAAGCCCCCCCAGAAGAAGTTGTTCCGCGAGTATGGTGTATCACTCTTCCTTCCCCTCCGTTTTCTTTCGCACTTTGCTTCAAGCCGCTTCGTCCCTCAGCAAAGCCGATGGCAGTCGAAGGACCGCCCCTCCACAGCAGCGTTGTTTCTTAGACTTAAGTGTATAGCACGTCCCTTACGCTTCCTCCCCTTTCCAGACCCACACCTCTCTAGGGGACAACTAGTGTGTTGGTTGTCCCATTCGACCCCCATTTTTCTTCACAAATCAGCGTGTGGCATCTTCCTTGCGCTTTCAAACAAAGTACTGACAACGCTTCTATCTTCCCGAAACAAGATCTGAGTTGGGAGAAGCTTTCGACCCAAGTTCGTTCTCAAGCAGTGGTATATGGCACAGTAGTTGTGCCTTCGCTTTTAACGTTGGAAATTTCCTGCGTCTTCTTCCCTGTAGATGGCAGTGGAAAGACTATTTCTCTCTACCGCTTTGTTCCTTGAGAGGTGAGTGTAAGACACTTACACATATATCTCAAAAGGCGTCATGCTTCCCGCACCGAGAGGTGAGCACGAAATCGTGTTGGACGTGGCCTTGTTTCTCTGAGTTCAGTGGAAGGCGCTGCTGAGGCTAGCTCACGTACCTTTGAAGGCCCTTCCAACTTCATGACACAAGACTTTCGTGGAGAGGGACCCTCCACACACCGTGTTCCTCACTGTAGTGTATCGCGCTTTCCGTCTCTTTTCTCTCGCCCTAAGCTTTAACAAGGTGCTTCCATCCGTACGGAAAGGGCTGGTCGTCGACGGACGGCAACCCTCTAGATTTGTTCTTAGAGTCAAACACCCGTAGGCAAGCCTCCTTACGCTTCCTCACATCATACCTCTCCATACTCATCCTTCTTCATGGAACGAACAGTAGACACATTCGAAACGGACGGCCGACTCTAGGGTACGTCCCTCATGCCTCCACACCCACGACGGAAAACACTTTTATCTTCCTGAAACAATATGATAGCTGAGGGCAGACTTCTTCACAAGGGGTTCGTCAAGCACCGTCACAGGGCACGGCACCTTCTTTATGCCTTCACACGTTCATGCCAGAAGGCCGCTCATACGCAGGTGGTGTATGGCTTTCCAGGACTTCCTTCTCACACTTAAAGGCATGACCTGTTCCCTCTGCTGTCTCTCACACTCTTTGAAAACGTTCCTCGCGGAACAAGATTGGAATGGCGAGGGACCCTCTACCCTAAGTATGTCTGTGCCACAGGCACGGGGCACATTCCTCGCGCTGCCACACTTACGTTGGAATAGACGAGCATTTTCAGGGAAGGTGTTAGTAGAAACACGGTTTCTCTGCAGTGGTGTTTCTTCAGACTGAAGTGCACGCCGCCTGTTTCGGATTCAACACATACCTGTTGTGACTATGTTCTCCCCGTGACGCCAGAGGTCAGCTCGAAGTCGCCTTCGACACAGACTTGTTTCGCGCCGTTTCGTCTGTGGCTTTCCTTTGGCGAACTCACGTACATTTGGAAAACCCTTCTAGCGTCGTGACCCATGGTGTCCATTGAGCGAAGCCCTCCATACCACGTTGTTCCACGAGGAAGGCCTATCGGGCTTTTCCTCTGCTTCCTTTCATACTTGGCGTAAAGCCGCTTCGATCCTTCGGAAGGGAGAAGGGAGTCGAAGGACCGCTCCTCCGCAGCATTGCTTTTGAGACCTAAGTGTAGAGCTCGTTCCTTACGCTTCCTCCGATTTCCAGACACACACCTCTCTAGGGGACAACTTGTTCGTTGGTGGTCACATTCGACGCACATTTTTCCTCACAATTCCGCGGATGGCATTTTCCTGACGCTTTCACACGAAGTCCTGAAAACGCGTGTCTCTCCCTGAAACAAGATCTGAGTTGAGAGAAGCTTGAGACACAACTCCTTTCTCAAACAGTGGAATATGGCACAGTAGTTGTGCCTTCACTTTTAACGGTGGAAAGTTCTTCCATCTCTTCCCTGTAGGTGGTAGTGGAAAGACTGTTTCCCTACACTTTTCGTTTCTTGAGAGGCGAGTGTAAGACACTTACCTTCTATAGCAACACACACATACCTCCAAAGGCTTCTTTCTTCAAGAACCCAGATGTTAGCACGAAAGCCTGATGGACATGGCCTCGTTTCTCAGAATTCAGTGTAAGGCTACTACCACTGAGGCTAGCCCGCGTACATTGGAAGACCCATCCACCTCCACGACACAGGACTTAATGGAGAGAAACCCTCCGCCCAACGTGTTCCTCCCTGGACGGTATCGCGCGTTCCAGCTCTTTCCTTTCACACCCGGTTTAACAAGCCGCTTCCATCCTTACGAAAAGAGACGGTAGTCGAAGGACGCCAACCCTCGAGATTTGTTCTTAGAGGGAAACAGGCGTATGCCATCTTCCTTGTGCTTCCGCACATCATACATTTCCATACACATCTTTCTTCATGTCACGACGGTAGGCACAT
>NW_028275102.1:0-58698 GCF_037043125.1 Eumetopias jubatus | reverse complement strand
GTAGAGCAATAGTCTTCCCACTACCATCTACAGGGAAGAAGACGGAGGAAATGTCCCACGTTAAAAGTGAAGGCGCAAGTTACTGTGCCATAGAGCCCTGCTTGGGAAAGAACTTGTGTCGAAAGCTTCTCCCAACTCAGATCTTGTTTCGGGAAGATAGAAGCGCTGTCGGTACTTTGTGTGAAAACACAAGGAAAATGCCACACGCTGAATTGTGAAGAGAAATGTGGGTCGAACGTGACCACCAACACACTCGTTGTCCCCTAGAGAGGTGTGTGTCTGGAAGTGGGAGGAAGCGTAACGGACGTGCTATACACTTAACTCCAAGAAACAACGCTGTGGAGGTGCGGTCCTTCGACTGCCCTTCTTCTTTGCTAAGGAACGAAGCGGCTTGAAGCCAAGTGTGAAAGGAAACGGAGGGCAAGGAAGGGTGATATGCCTCACTCGCGGCACAACTTCTGATGGAGGGCTTTTCTCAACGAACACCATGTGTCACGAAGATAGAAGGGTTTGCGAAAGTATGTGACTTCGCCAAAGGAAAGGCATACACGAATCTCGGCGAACCACGTCTGTGTCGATCGCGACTTCGAGCTTCCATCTGGGTTCCCGAGGAACCCATAGTCACATAATGTATGTGTTGTATCCTACTGCAGAAACACCACTGCAGAGAAACCGTGCGTCTACTATCACCTTCCCTGAAACTGGTAGACTTTTGCAATGGAAGTGGGAAATCGCAAGGAATGTGCCCCGTGCCTGTGCCACGGAAGTAACTAGTGTCAATGTCTGTCGCGATTGGAATCCTGTTCCGTGAGAAGCGTTTCCAAGAGTATGAGAGAGAGCAGATGGAAAAGGTCATGGTTTGAAGCGTGAGAAGGAGACCCGTCAGGAAAGCCATACACGTAAGTCGGGGAAGCACTTTCGCGTGACATGGTGAAGGCATCTAGAATGTGCCCTGTGACGGTGCTCGAGAAACCACTTGTGAAGAAGGCTTCCCTCAACTGCCGTATCGTTTCCGTAGGAGGAAACTGTTTTCCGTAGTGGGTGTGAAGGCATAAGGGACGTAGACGAGACTTCGCTCTCCGCTTCGAAGGTGCCTGCCGTCGTTACACGAAGAAGGATGTGTATGGAAATGGATGACTGCGGAAGCATAAGGAAGATGGCATGCGTTTGTTTAACTCTAAGAACAAGTCTCGAGGGTTCCCGTCCTTCGACTACCATCTCCTCTCGTAAGGATGCGAAGCCGCTCCTTAAACCTCGTGTGAACGAAAAGAGATGGAACGCGCGATACCGCACAGTGAGGAACACGTTGTGCGGAGGGTTTGTCTCCATTACGTCCTGTGTCATGGAGGTGGATGGGTCTTGCAATGTACGTGGGCTAGCCTCAGTAGCAGTAGTAGCCTGACACTGAATTCTGAGAAACAAGGCCATGTCAAACAGGCTTTCGCGCTAACATCGTGGTGCTTGAAGAAAGAAGCCTTTGGAGACATGTGCGTTGCTATATAAGGTAGGCGTCTTACACTCACCTCTCACGAAACCAAACTGTAGGGAACTAGTCTTTCCACTACCGCCTCCGGGGAAGAAGTTGGAAGAACTTTCCGACGTTCAAAGTGAAGGCACAAATGCTGGGCCGTCTACCACTGTTTGAGAGAGGAGTTGTGTCTCAAGCTCCTGTCAACCCAGATCTTGCTTCGGGAAGAGAGAAGCGTTTTCAGGACTTCGTGTGAAAGCGTAAGGACAATGCCATAGGCTGAATGGTGAAGGAAAATGTGGGTCGAATGCGACCACCAACTAACAAGTTGTCCCCTAGGGAGGTGTGTGTCTGGAAATGGGAGGAAGCGTAAGGAACGAGCTGTACACTTAAGTCTAAGAGACAATGCTGTGGAGGAGCCGTCCTTCGACTCCCCGCCTCCTTTCCTAAGGATCGAAGCAGCTTGACGCCGAGTGTGAACGGAAGCAGAGGAAAAGCCTGCTATACCTTACTCGGGGAACCACTTTGTATGGAGGGCTTCTCTCAATGAACACCACGGCTCACGACGCTAGAAGGGTTTTCAAACGTACGTGAGTTCGCCAAAGGAAAGCCACAGACTACACTGTGCGAAACAAGTCTGTGTCAAACCGCGCCTTCGAGCTTCCATCTGGCTTCACGGGGAAAACCTAGTCACAACATGAACGTGTGGAGCCCTAAACAGGCGGCGTGCACGTCGGTCTGAAGAAACACCACTGCAGAGAAACCGTGTTTCTCCCAACCTCTTCCCTGAAAATGGTAGTCTATTCCAAGGTAAGTGTGACAGCGCAAGGCATGTGCCCCATGCCTGCGCCACGGAAATAAGGAGTGGAGATTGTCTCTCCCGGTTCAAACCTTGTTCCGTGAGAAATGTTTTCAAGAGTACGAGAGAGAGCAGAGGGAAAAGGTCATGCCTTTAAGTCTGAGAAGGAAACCCTGGAAAGCCGTACGCCTACGTATGAGCGGCATTCTGGCGCGAACGTGTGAAGGCATAAAGAATGTGTCCTGGGACGGTGCTTGACAAACCCCTTGTGAAGAAGTCTTCCCTCAGCTATCATATGGTTTCAGGAAGATAAAAGTGTTTTCCGCCGTGGGCGCGAAGGCACGAGGGACGTGCCCTAGAGTGAGCTGTCCGTTTCGAATGTGCCGCCCGTCGTTCCACGAAGAAGGGTGAGTATGGAAATGTATGATGTGAGGAAGCATAGGGAAGATTGCCTACGGGTGTTTAACTCTAAGGACAAATCTAGAGGGTTGCCGTCCGTCGACGACCAGCTCTTTCCCTACGGATGGAAGCGCCGTGTTAAAGCTTAGGGCGAGAGAAAAGAGACGGAATGCGAGATACACCACAGTGGGGAACACGTTGTGTGGAGGGCTTCTCTCCACCAAAGTCTTGGGTCACGAATTTGGAAGGGCCTTCAAATGTACGTGAGCTAGCGTCAGCAGAGCCTTCCACTGAACTCAGAGAAACGAGGCCGCGTCAAACATGATTTCGTGCTAACCCCTTGGTTCGCGAAGCGCGAAGCCTTTTGAGATATGTGTGTGAGGGTCTTGCACTCACCTCTCAAGAAACAAAACGGTAGAGCAATAGTCTTCCCACTACCATCTACAGGGAAGAAGACGGAGGAAATGTCCCACGTTAAAAGTGAAGGCGCAAGTTACTGTGCCATAGAGCCCTGCTTGGGAAAGAACTTGTGTCGAAAGCTTCTCCCAACTCAGATCTTGTTTCGGGAAGATAGAAGCGCTGTCGGTACTTTGTGTGAAAACACAAGGAAAATGCCACACGCTGAATTGTGAAGAGAAATGTGGGTCGAACGTGACCACCAACACACTCGTTGTCCCCTAGAGAGGTGTGTGTCTGGAAGTGGGAGGAAGCGTAACGGACGTGCTATACACTTAACTCCAAGAAACAACGCTGTGGAGGTGCGGTCCTTCGACTGCCCTTCTTCTTTGCTAAGGAACGAAGCGGCTTGAAGCCAAGTGTGAAAGGAAACGGAGGGCAAGGAAGGGTGATATGCCTCACTCGCGGCACAACTTCTGATGGAGGGCTTTTCTCAACGAACACCATGTGTCACGAAGATAGAAGGGTTTGCGAAAGTATGTGACTTCGCCAAAGGAAAGGCATACACGAATCTCGGCGAACCACGTCTGTGT
Source organism: Eumetopias jubatus (assembly GCF_037043125.1). Classification (NCBI taxonomy): domain Eukaryota; kingdom Metazoa; phylum Chordata; class Mammalia; order Carnivora; family Otariidae; genus Eumetopias; species Eumetopias jubatus. Next base: position 55,043 of record NW_028275102.1, on the reverse strand, counting down.
CGATCGCGACTTCGAGCTTCCATCTGGGTTCCCGAGGAACCCATAGTCACATAATGTATGTGTTGTATCCTACTGCAGAAACACCACTGCAGAGAAACCGTGCGTCTACTATCACCTTCCCTGAAACTGGTAGACTTTTGCAATGGAAGTGGGAAATCGCAAGGAATGTGCCCCGTGCCTGTGCCACGGAAGTAACTAGTGTCAATGTCTGTCGCGATTGGAATCCTGTTCCGTGAGAAGCGTTTCCAAGAGTATGAGAGAGAGCAGATGGAAAAGGTCATGGTTTGAAGCGTGAGAAGGAGACCCGTCAGGAAAGCCATACACGTAAGTCGGGGAAGCACTTTCGCGTGACATGGTGAAGGCATCTAGAATGTGCCCTGTGACGGTGCTCGAGAAACCACTTGTGAAGAAGGCTTCCCTCAACTGCCGTATCGTTTCCGTAGGAGGAAACTGTTTTCCGTAGTGGGTGTGAAGGCATAAGGGACGTAGACGAGACTTCGCTCTCCGCTTCGAAGGTGCCTGCCGTCGTTACACGAAGAAGGATGTGTATGGAAATGGATGACTGCGGAAGCATAAGGAAGATGGCATGCGTTTGTTTAACTCTAAGAACAAGTCTCGAGGGTTCCCGTCCTTCGACTACCATCTCCTCTCGTAAGGATGCGAAGCCGCTCCTTAAACCTCGTGTGAACGAAAAGAGATGGAACGCGCGATACCGCACAGTGAGGAACACGTTGTGCGGAGGGTTTGTCTCCATTACGTCCTGTGTCATGGAGGTGGATGGGTCTTGCAATGTACGTGGGCTAGCCTCAGTAGCAGTAGTAGCCTGACACTGAATTCTGAGAAACAAGGCCATGTCAAACAGGCTTTCGCGCTAACATCGTGGTGCTTGAAGAAAGAAGCCTTTGGAGACATGTGCGTTGCTATATAAGGTAGGCGTCTTACACTCACCTCTCACGAAACCAAACTGTAGGGAACTAGTCTTTCCACTACCGCCTCCGGGGAAGAAGTTGGAAGAACTTTCCGACGTTCAAAGTGAAGGCACAAATGCTGGGCCGTCTACCACTGTTTGAGAGAGGAGTTGTGTCTCAAGCTCCTGTCAACCCAGATCTTGCTTCGGGAAGAGAGAAGCGTTTTCAGGACTTCGTGTGAAAGCGTAAGGACAATGCCATAGGCTGAATGGTGAAGGAAAATGTGGGTCGAATGCGACCACCAACTAACAAGTTGTCCCCTAGGGAGGTGTGTGTCTGGAAATGGGAGGAAGCGTAAGGAACGAGCTGTACACTTAAGTCTAAGAGACAATGCTGTGGAGGAGCCGTCCTTCGACTCCCCGCCTCCTTTCCTAAGGATCGAAGCAGCTTGACGCCGAGTGTGAACGGAAGCAGAGGAAAAGCCTGCTATACCTTACTCGGGGAACCACTTTGTATGGAGGGCTTCTCTCAATGAACACCACGGCTCACGACGCTAGAAGGGTTTTCAAACGTACGTGAGTTCGCCAAAGGAAAGCCACAGACTACACTGTGCGAAACAAGTCTGTGTCAAACCGCGCCTTCGAGCTTCCATCTGGCTTCACGGGGAAAACCTAGTCACAACATGAACGTGTGGAGCCCTAAACAGGCGGCGTGCACGTCGGTCTGAAGAAACACCACTGCAGAGAAACCGTGTTTCTCCCAACCTCTTCCCTGAAAATGGTAGTCTATTCCAAGGTAAGTGTGACAGCGCAAGGCATGTGCCCCATGCCTGCGCCACGGAAATAAGGAGTGGAGATTGTCTCTCCCGGTTCAAACCTTGTTCCGTGAGAAATGTTTTCAAGAGTACGAGAGAGAGCAGAGGGAAAAGGTCATGCCTTTAAGTCTGAGAAGGAAACCCTGGAAAGCCGTACGCCTACGTATGAGCGGCATTCTGGCGCGAACGTGTGAAGGCATAAAGAATGTGTCCTGGGACGGTGCTTGACAAACCCCTTGTGAAGAAGTCTTCCCTCAGCTATCATATGGTTTCAGGAAGATAAAAGTGTTTTCCGCCGTGGGCGCGAAGGCACGAGGGACGTGCCCTAGAGTGAGCTGTCCGTTTCGAATGTGCCGCCCGTCGTTCCACGAAGAAGGGTGAGTATGGAAATGTATGATGTGAGGAAGCATAGGGAAGATTGCCTACGGGTGTTTAACTCTAAGGACAAATCTAGAGGGTTGCCGTCCGTCGACGACCAGCTCTTTCCCTACGGATGGAAGCGCCGTGTTAAAGCTTAGGGCGAGAGAAAAGAGACGGAATGCGAGATACACCACAGTGGGGAACACGTTGTGTGGAGGGCTTCTCTCCACCAAAGTCTTGGGTCACGAATTTGGAAGGGCCTTCAAATGTACGTGAGCTAGCGTCAGCAGAGCCTTCCACTGAACTCAGAGAAACGAGGCCGCGTCAAACATGATTTCGTGCTAACCCCTTGGTTCGCGAAGCGCGAAGCCTTTTGAGATATGTGTGTGAGGGTCTTGCACTCACCTCTCAAGAAACAAAACGGTAGAGCAATAGTCTTCCCACTACCATCTACAGGGAAGAAGACGGAGGAAATGTCCCACGTTAAAAGTGAAGGCGCAAGTTACTGTGCCATAGAGCCCTGCTTGGGAAAGAACTTGTGTCGAAAGCTTCTCCCAACTCAGATCTTGTTTCGGGAAGATAGAAGCGCTGTCGGTACTTTGTGTGAAAACACAAGGAAAATGCCACACGCTGAATTGTGAAGAGAAATGTGGGTCGAACGTGACCACCAACACACTCGTTGTCCCCTAGAGAGGTGTGTGTCTGGAAGTGGGAGGAAGCGTAACGGACGTGCTATACACTTAACTCCAAGAAACAACGCTGTGGAGGTGCGGTCCTTCGACTGCCCTTCTTCTTTGCTAAGGAACGAAGCGGCTTGAAGCCAAGTGTGAAAGGAAACGGAGGGCAAGGAAGGGTGATATACCTCACTCGCGGCACAACTTCTGATGGAGGGCTTTTCTCAACGAACACCATGTGTCACGAAGATAGAAGGGTTTGCGAAAGTATGTGACTTCGCCAAAGGAAAGGCATACACGAATCTCGGCGAACCACGTCTGTGTCGATCGCGACTTCGAGCTTCCATCTGGGTTCCCGAGGAACCCATAGTCACATAATGTATGTGTTGTATCCTACTGCAGAAACACCACTGCAGAGAAACCGTGCGTCTACTATCACCTTCCCTGAAACTGGTAGACTTTTGCAATGGAAGTGGGAAATCGCAAGGAATGTGCCCCGTGCCTGTGCCACGGAAGTAACTAGTGTCAATGTCTGTCGCGATTGGAATCCTGTTCCGTGAGAAGCGTTTCCAAGAGTATGAGAGAGAGCAGATGGAAAAGGTCATGGTTTGAAGCGTGAGAAGGAGACCCGTCAGGAAAGCCATACACGTAAGTCGGGGAAGCACTTTCGCGTGACATGGTGAAGGCATCTAGAATGTGCCCTGTGACGGTGCTCGAGAAACCACTTGTGAAGAAGGCTTCCCTCAACTGCCGTATCGTTTCCGTAGGAGGAAACTGTTTTCCGTAGTGGGTGTGAAGGCATAAGGGACGTAGACGAGACTTCGCTCTCCGCTTCGAAGGTGCCTGCCGTCGTTACACGAAGAAGGATGTGTATGGAAATGGATGACTGCGGAAGCATAAGGAAGATGGCATGCGTTTGTTTAACTCTAAGAACAAGTCTCGAGGGTTCCCGTCCTTCGACTACCATCTCCTCTCGTAAGGATGCGAAGCCGCTCCTTAAACCTCGTGTGAACGAAAAGAGATGGAACGCGCGATACCGCACAGTGAGGAACACGTTGTGCGGAGGGTTTGTCTCCATTACGTCCTGTGTCATGGAGGTGGATGGGTCTTGCAATGTACGTGGGCTAGCCTCAGTAGCAGTAGTAGCCTGACACTGAATTCTGAGAAACAAGGCCATGTCAAACAGGCTTTCGCGCTAACATCGTGGTGCTTGAAGAAAGAAGCCTTTGGAGACATGTGCGTTGCTATATAAGGTAGGCGTCTTACACTCACCTCTCACGAAACCAAACTGTAGGGAACTAGTCTTTCCACTACCGCCTCCGGGGAAGAAGTTGGAAGAACTTTCCGACGTTCAAAGTGAAGGCACAAATGCTGGGCCGTCTACCACTGTTTGAGAGAGGAGTTGTGTCTCAAGCTCCTGTCAACCCAGATCTTGCTTCGGGAAGAGAGAAGCGTTTTCAGGACTTCGTGTGAAAGCGTAAGGACAATGCCATAGGCTGAATGGTGAAGGAAAATGTGGGTCGAATGCGACCACCAACTAACAAGTTGTCCCCTAGGGAGGTGTGTGTCTGGAAATGGGAGGAAGCGTAAGGAACGAGCTGTACACTTAAGTCTAAGAGACAATGCTGTGGAGGAGCCGTCCTTCGACTCCCCGCCTCCTTTCCTAAGGATCGAAGCAGCTTGACGCCGAGTGTGAACGGAAGCAGAGGAAAAGCCTGCTATACCTTACTCGGGGAACCACTTTGTATGGAGGGCTTCTCTCAATGAACACCACGGCTCACGACGCTAGAAGGGTTTTCAAACGTACGTGAGTTCGCCAAAGGAAAGCCACAGACTACACTGTGCGAAACAAGTCTGTGTCAAACCGCGCCTTCGAGCTTCCATCTGGCTTCACGGGGAAAACCTAGTCACAACATGAACGTGTGGAGCCCTAAACAGGCGGCGTGCACGTCGGTCTGAAGAAACACCACTGCAGAGAAACCGTGTTTCTCCCAACCTCTTCCCTGAAAATGGTAGTCTATTCCAAGGTAAGTGTGACAGCGCAAGGCATGTGCCCCATGCCTGCGCCACGGAAATAAGGAGTGGAGATTGTCTCTCCCGGTTCAAACCTTGTTCCGTGAGAAATGTTTTCAAGAGTACGAGAGAGAGCAGAGGGAAAAGGTCATGCCTTTAAGTCTGAGAAGGAAACCCTGGAAAGCCGTACGCCTACGTATGAGCGGCATTCTGGCGCGAACGTGTGAAGGCATAAAGAATGTGTCCTGGGACGGTGCTTGACAAACCCCTTGTGAAGAAGTCTTCCCTCAGCTATCATATGGTTTCAGGAAGATAAAAGTGTTTTCCGCCGTGGGCGCGAAGGCACGAGGGACGTGCCCTAGAGTGAGCTGTCCGTTTCGAATGTGCCGCCCGTCGTTCCACGAAGAAGGGTGAGTATGGAAATGTATGATGTGAGGAAGCATAGGGAAGATTGCCTACGGGTGTTTAACTCTAAGGACAAATCTAGAGGGTTGCCGTCCGTCGACGACCAGCTCTTTCCCTACGGATGGAAGCGCCGTGTTAAAGCTTAGGGCGAGAGAAAAGAGACGGAATGCGAGATACACCACAGTGGGGAACACGTTGTGTGGAGGGCTTCTCTCCACCAAAGTCTTGGGTCACGAATTTGGAAGGGCCTTCAAATGTACGTGAGCTAGCGTCAGCAGAGCCTTCCACTGAACTCAGAGAAACGAGGCCGCGTCAAACATGATTTCGTGCTAACCCCTTGGTTCGCGAAGCGCGAAGCCTTTTGAGATATGTGTGTGAGGGTCTTGCACTCACCTCTCAAGAAACAAAACGGTAGAGCAATAGTCTTCCCACTACCATCTACAGGGAAGAAGACGGAGGAAATGTCCCACGTTAAAAGTGAAGGCGCAAGTTACTGTGCCATAGAGCCCTGCTTGGGAAAGAACTTGTGTCGAAAGCTTCTCCCAACTCAGATCTTGTTTCGGGAAGATAGAAGCGCTGTCGGTACTTTGTGTGAAAACACAAGGAAAATGCCACACGCTGAATTGTGAAGAGAAATGTGGGTCGAACGTGACCACCAACACACTCGTTGTCCCCTAGAGAGGTGTGTGTCTGGAAGTGGGAGGAAGCGTAACGGACGTGCTATACACTTAACTCCAAGAAACAACGCTGTGGAGGTGCGGTCCTTCGACTGCCCTTCTTCTTTGCTAAGGAACGAAGCGGCTTGAAGCCAAGTGTGAAAGGAAACGGAGGGCAAGGAAGGGTGATATACCTCACTCGCGGCACAACTTCTGATGGAGGGCTTTTCTCAACGAACACCATGTGTCACGAAGATAGAAGGGTTTGCGAAAGTATGTGACTTCGCCAAAGGAAAGGCATACACGAATCTCGGCGAACCACGTCTGTGTCGATCGCGACTTCGAGCTTCCATCTGGGTTCCCGAGGAACCCATAGTCACATAATGTATGTGTTGTATCCTACTGCAGAAACACCACTGCAGAGAAACCGTGCGTCTACTATCACCTTCCCTGAAACTGGTAGACTTTTGCAATGGAAGTGGGAAATCGCAAGGAATGTGCCCCGTGCCTGTGCCACGGAAGTAACTAGTGTCAATGTCTGTCGCGATTGGAATCCTGTTCCGTGAGAAGCGTTTCCAAGAGTATGAGAGAGAGCAGATGGAAAAGGTCATGGTTTGAAGCGTGAGAAGGAGACCCGTCAGGAAAGCCATACACGTAAGTCGGGGAAGCACTTTCGCGTGACATGGTGAAGGCATCTAGAATGTGCCCTGTGACGGTGCTCGAGAAACCACTTGTGAAGAAGGCTTCCCTCAACTGCCGTATCGTTTCCGTAGGAGGAAACTGTTTTCCGTAGTGGGTGTGAAGGCATAAGGGACGTAGACGAGACTTCGCTCTCCGCTTCGAAGGTGCCTGCCGTCGTTACACGAAGAAGGATGTGTATGGAAATGGATGACTGCGGAAGCATAAGGAAGATGGCATGCGTTTGTTTAACTCTAAGAACAAGTCTCGAGGGTTCCCGTCCTTCGACTACCATCTCCTCTCGTAAGGATGCGAAGCCGCTCCTTAAACCTCGTGTGAACGAAAAGAGATGGAACGCGCGATACCGCACAGTGAGGAACACGTTGTGCGGAGGGTTTGTCTCCATTACGTCCTGTGTCATGGAGGTGGATGGGTCTTGCAATGTACGTGGGCTAGCCTCAGTAGCAGTAGTAGCCTGACACTGAATTCTGAGAAACAAGGCCATGTCAAACAGGCTTTCGCGCTAACATCGTGGTGCTTGAAGAAAGAAGCCTTTGGAGACATGTGCGTTGCTATATAAGGTAGGCGTCTTACACTCACCTCTCACGAAACCAAACTGTAGGGAACTAGTCTTTCCACTACCGCCTCCGGGGAAGAAGTTGGAAGAACTTTCCGACGTTCAAAGTGAAGGCACAAATGCTGGGCCGTCTACCACTGTTTGAGAGAGGAGTTGTGTCTCAAGCTCCTGTCAACCCAGATCTTGCTTCGGGAAGAGAGAAGCGTTTTCAGGACTTCGTGTGAAAGCGTAAGGACAATGCCATAGGCTGAATGGTGAAGGAAAATGTGGGTCGAATGCGACCACCAACTAACAAGTTGTCCCCTAGGGAGGTGTGTGTCTGGAAATGGGAGGAAGCGTAAGGAACGAGCTGTACACTTAAGTCTAAGAGACAATGCTGTGGAGGAGCCGTCCTTCGACTCCCCGCCTCCTTTCCTAAGGATCGAAGCAGCTTGACGCCGAGTGTGAACGGAAGCAGAGGAAAAGCCTGCTATACCTTACTCGGGGAACCACTTTGTATGGAGGGCTTCTCTCAATGAACACCACGGCTCACGACGCTAGAAGGGTTTTCAAACGTACGTGAGTTCGCCAAAGGAAAGCCACAGACTACACTGTGCGAAACAAGTCTGTGTCAAACCGCGCCTTCGAGCTTCCATCTGGCTTCACGGGGAAAACCTAGTCACAACATGAACGTGTGGAGCCCTAAACAGGCGGCGTGCACGTCGGTCTGAAGAAACACCACTGCAGAGAAACCGTGTTTCTCCCAACCTCTTCCCTGAAAATGGTAGTCTATTCCAAGGTAAGTGTGACAGCGCAAGGCATGTGCCCCATGCCTGCGCCACGGAAATAAGGAGTGGAGATTGTCTCTCCCGGTTCAAACCTTGTTCCGTGAGAAATGTTTTCAAGAGTACGAGAGAGAGCAGAGGGAAAAGGTCATGCCTTTAAGTCTGAGAAGGAAACCCTGGAAAGCCGTACGCCTACGTATGAGCGGCATTCTGGCGCGAACGTGTGAAGGCATAAAGAATGTGTCCTGGGACGGTGCTTGACAAACCCCTTGTGAAGAAGTCTTCCCTCAGCTATCATATGGTTTCAGGAAGATAAAAGTGTTTTCCGCCGTGGGCGCGAAGGCACGAGGGACGTGCCCTAGAGTGAGCTGTCCGTTTCGAATGTGCCGCCCGTCGTTCCACGAAGAAGGGTGAGTATGGAAATGTATGATGTGAGGAAGCATAGGGAAGATTGCCTACGGGTGTTTAACTCTAAGGACAAATCTAGAGGGTTGCCGTCCGTCGACGACCAGCTCTTTCCCTACGGATGGAAGCGCCGTGTTAAAGCTTAGGGCGAGAGAAAAGAGACGGAATGCGAGATACACCACAGTGGGGAACACGTTGTGTGGAGGGCTTCTCTCCACCAAAGTCTTGGGTCACGAATTTGGAAGGGCCTTCAAATGTACGTGAGCTAGCGTCAGCAGAGCCTTCCACTGAACTCAGAGAAACGAGGCCGCGTCAAACATGATTTCGTGCTAACCCCTTGGTTCGCGAAGCGCGAAGCCTTTTGAGATATGTGTGTGAGGGTCTTGCACTCACCTCTCAAGAAACAAAACGGTAGAGCAATAGTCTTCCCACTACCATCTACAGGGAAGAAGACGGAGGAAATGTCCCACGTTAAAAGTGAAGGCGCAAGTTACTGTGCCATAGAGCCCTGCTTGGGAAAGAACTTGTGTCGAAAGCTTCTCCCAACTCAGATCTTGTTTCGGGAAGATAGAAGCGCTGTCGGTACTTTGTGTGAAAACACAAGGAAAATGCCACACGCTGAATTGTGAAGAGAAATGTGGGTCGAACGTGACCACCAACACACTCGTTGTCCCCTAGAGAGGTGTGTGTCTGGAAGTGGGAGGAAGCGTAACGGACGTGCTATACACTTAACTCCAAGAAACAACGCTGTGGAGGTGCGGTCCTTCGACTGCCCTTCTTCTTTGCTAAGGAACGAAGCGGCTTGAAGCCAAGTGTGAAAGGAAACGGAGGGCAAGGAAGGATGATATGCCTCACTCGCGGCACAACTTCTGATGGAGGGCTTTTCTCAACGAACACCATGTGTCACGAAGATAGAAGGGTTTGCGAAAGTATGTGACTTCGCCAAAGGAAAGGCATACACGAATCTCGGCGAACCACGTCTGTGTCGATCGCGACTTCGAGCTTCCATCTGGGTTCCCGAGGAACCCATAGTCACATAATGTATGTGTTGTATCCTACTGCAGAAACACCACTGCAGAGAAACCGTGCGTCTACTATCACCTTCCCTGAAACTGGTAGACTTTTGCAATGGAAGTGGGAAATCGCAAGGAATGTGCCCCGTGCCTGTGCCACGGAAGTAACTAGTGTCAATGTCTGTCGCGATTGGAATCCTGTTCCGTGAGAAGCGTTTCCAAGAGTATGAGAGAGAGCAGATGGAAAAGGTCATGGTTTGAAGCGTGAGAAGGAGACCCGTCAGGAAAGCCATACACGTAAGTCGGGGAAGCACTTTCGCGTGACATGGTGAAGGCATCTAGAATGTGCCCTGTGACGGTGCTCGAGAAACCACTTGTGAAGAAGGCTTCCCTCAACTGCCGTATCGTTTCCGTAGGAGGAAACTGTTTTCCGTAGTGGGTGTGAAGGCATAAGGGACGTAGACGAGACTTCGCTCTCCGCTTCGAAGGTGCCTGCCGTCGTTACACGAAGAAGGATGTGTATGGAAATGGATGACTGCGGAAGCATAAGGAAGATGGCATGCGTTTGTTTAACTCTAAGAACAAGTCTCGAGGGTTCCCGTCCTTCGACTACCATCTCTTCTCGTAAGGATGCGAAGCCGCTCCTTAAACCTCGTGTGAACGAAAAGAGATGGAACGCGCGATACCGCACAGTGAGGAACACGTTGTGCGGAGGGTTTGTCTCCATTACGTCCTGTGTCATGGAGGTGGATGGGTCTTGCAATGTACGTGGGCTAGCCTCAGTAGCAGTAGTAGCCTGACACTGAATTCTGAGAAACAAGGCCATGTCAAACAGGCTTTCGCGCTAACATCGTGGTGCTTGAAGAAAGAAGCCTTTGGAGACATGTGCGTTGCTATATAAGGTAGGCGTCTTACACTCACCTCTCACGAAACCAAACTGTAGGGAACTAGTCTTTCCACTACCGCCTCCGGGGAAGAAGTTGGAAGAACTTTCCGACGTTCAAAGTGAAGGCACAAATGCTGGGCCGTCTACCACTGTTTGAGAGAGGAGTTGTGTCTCAAGCTCCTGTCAACCCAGATCTTGCTTCGGGAAGAGAGAAGCGTTTTCAGGACTTCGTGTGAAAGCGTAAGGACAATGCCATAGGCTGAATGGTGAAGGAAAATGTGGGTCGAATGCGACCACCAACTAACAAGTTGTCCCCTAGGGAGGTGTGTGTCTGGAAATGGGAGGAAGCGTAAGGAACGAGCTGTACACTTAAGTCTAAGAGACAATGCTGTGGAGGAGCCGTCCTTCGACTCCCCGCCTCCTTTCCTAAGGATCGAAGCAGCTTGACGCCGAGTGTGAACGGAAGCAGAGGAAAAGCCTGCTATACCTTACTCGGGGAACCACTTTGTATGGAGGGCTTCTCTCAATGAACACCACGGCTCACGACGCTAGAAGGGTTTTCAAACGTACGTGAGTTCGCCAAAGGAAAGCCACAGACTACACTGTGCGAAACAAGTCTGTGTCAAACCGCGCCTTCGAGCTTCCATCTGGCTTCACGGGGAAAACCTAGTCACAACATGAACGTGTGGAGCCCTAAACAGGCGGCGTGCACGTCGGTCTGAAGAAACACCACTGCAGAGAAACCGTGTTTCTCCCAACCTCTTCCCTGAAAATGGTAGTCTATTCCAAGGTAAGTGTGACAGCGCAAGGCATGTGCCCCATGCCTGCGCCACGGAAATAAGGAGTGGAGATTGTCTCTCCCGGTTCAAACCTTGTTCCGTGAGAAATGTTTTCAAGAGTACGAGAGAGAGCAGAGGGAAAAGGTCATGCCTTTAAGTCTGAGAAGGAAACCCTGGAAAGCCGTACGCCTACGTATGAGCGGCATTCTGGCGCGAACGTGTGAAGGCATAAAGAATGTGTCCTGGGACGGTGCTTGACAAACCCCTTGTGAAGAAGTCTTCCCTCAGCTATCATATGGTTTCAGGAAGATAAAAGTGTTTTCCGCCGTGGGCGCGAAGGCACGAGGGACGTGCCCTAGAGTGAGCTGTCCGTTTCGAATGTGCCGCCCGTCGTTCCACGAAGAAGGGTGAGTATGGAAATGTATGATGTGAGGAAGCATAGGGAAGATTGCCTACGGGTGTTTAACTCTAAGGACAAATCTAGAGGGTTGCCGTCCGTCGACGACCAGCTCTTTCCCTACGGATGGAAGCGCCGTGTTAAAGCTTAGGGCGAGAGAAAAGAGACGGAATGCGAGATACACCACAGTGGGGAACACGTTGTGTGGAGGGCTTCTCTCCACCAAAGTCTTGGGTCACGAATTTGGAAGGGCCTTCAAATGTACGTGAGCTAGCGTCAGCAGAGCCTTCCACTGAACTCAGAGAAACGAGGCCGCGTCAAACATGATTTCGTGCTAACCCCTTGGTTCGCGAAGCGCGAAGCCTTTTGAGATATGTGTGTGAGGGACTTGCACTCACCTCTCAAGAAACAAAACGGTAGAGCAATAGTCTTCCCACTACCATCTACAGGGAAGAAGACGGAGGAAATGTCCCACGTTAAAAGTGAAGGCGCAAGTTACTGTGCCATAGAGCCCTGCTTGGGAAAGAACTTGTGTCGAAAGCTTCTCCCAACTCAGATCTTGTTTCGGGAAGATAGAAGCGCTGTCGTACTTTGTGTGAAAACACAAGGAAAATGCCACACGCTGAATTGTGAAGAGAAATGTGGGTCGAACGTGACCACCAACACACTCGTTGTCCCCTAGAGAGGTGTGTGTCTGGAAGTGGGAGGAAGCGTAACGGACGTGCTATACACTTAACTCCAAGAAACAACGCTGTGGAGGTGCGGTCCTTCGACTGCCCTTCTTCTTTGCTAAGGAACGAAGCGGCTTGAAGCCAAGTGTGAAAGGAAACGGAGGGCAAGGAAGGGTGATATGCCTCACTCGCGGCACAACTTCTGATGGAGGGCTTTTCTCAACGAACACCATGTGTCACGAAGATAGAAGGGTTTGCGAAAGTATGTGACTTCGCCAAAGGAAAGGCATACACGAATCTCGGCGAACCACGTCTGTGTCGATCGCGACTTCGAGCTTCCATCTGGGTTCCCGAGGAACCCATAGTCACATAATGTATGTGTTGTATCCTACTGCAGAAACACCACTGCAGTGAAACCGTGCGTCTACTATCACCTTCCCTGAAACTGGTAGACTTTTGCAATGGAAGTGGGAAATCGCAAGGAATGTGCCCCGTGCCTGTGCCACGGAAGTAACTAGTGTCAATGTCTGTCGCGATTGGAATCCTGTTCCGTGAGAAGCGTTTCCAAGAGTATGAGAGAGAGCAGATGGAAAAGGTCATGGTTTGAAGCGTGAGAAGGAGACCCGTCAGGAAAGCCATACACGTAAGTCGGGGAAGCACTTTCGCGTGACATGGTGAAGGCATCTAGAATGTGCCCTGTGACGGTGCTCGAGAAACCACTTGTGAAGAAGGCTTCCCTCAACTGCCGTATCGTTTCCGTAGGAGGAAACTGTTTTCCGTAGTGGGTGTGAAGGCATAAGGGACGTAGACGAGACTTCGCTCTCCGCTTCGAAGGTGCCTGCCGTCGTTACACGAAGAAGGATGTGTATGGAAATGGATGACTGCGGAAGCATAAGGAAGATGGCATGCGTTTGTTTAACTCTAAGAACAAGTCTCGAGGGTTCCCGTCCTTCGACTACCATCTCCTCTCGTAAGGATGCGAAGCCGCTCCTTAAACCTCGTGTGAACGAATAGAGATGGAACGCGCGATACCGCACAGTGAGGAACACGTTGTGCGGAGGGTTTCCCTCCATTACGTCCTGTGTCATGGAGGTGGATGGGTCTTGCAATGTACGTGGGCTAGCCTCAGTAGCAGTAGTAGCCTGACACTGAATTCTGAGAAACAAGGCCATGTCAAACAGGCTTTCGCGCTAACATCGTGGTGCTTGAAGAAAGAAGCCTTTGGAGACATGTGCGTTGCTATATAAGGTAGGCGTCTTACACTCACCTCTCACGAAACCAAACTGTAGGGAACTAGTCTTTCCACTACCGCCTCCGGGGAAGAAGTTGGAAGAACTTTCCGACGTTCAAAGTGAAGGCACAAATGCTGGGCCGTCTACCACTGTTTGAGAGAGGAGTTGTGTCTCAAGCTCCTGTCAACCCAGATCTTGCTTCGGGAAGAGAGAAGCGTTTTCAGGACTTCGTGTGAAGGCGTAAGGACAATGCCATAGGCTGAATGGTGAAGGAAAATGTGGGTCGAATGCGACCACCAACTAACAAGTTGTCCCCTAGGGAGGTGTGTGTCTGGAAATGGGAGGAAGCGTAAGGAACGAGCTGTACACTTAAGTCTAAGAGACAATGCTGTGGAGGAGCCGTCCTTCGACTCCCCGCCTCCTTTCCTAAGGATCGAAGCAGCTTGACGCCGAGTGTGAACGGAAGCAGAGGAAAAGCCTGCTATACCTTACTCGGGGAACCACTTTGTATGGAGGGCTTCTCTCAATGAACACCACGGCTCACGACGCTAGAAGGGTTTTCAAACGTACGTGAGTTCGCCAAAGGAAAGCCACAGACTACACTGTGCGAAACAAGTCTGTGTCAAACCGCGCCTTCGAGCTTCCATCTGGCTTCACGGGGAAAACCTAGTCACAACATGAACGTGTGGAGCCCTAAACAGGCGGCGTGCACGTCGGTCTGAAGAAACACCACTGCAGAGAAACCGTGTTTCTCCCAACCTCTTCCCTGAAAATGGTAGTCTATTCCAAGGTAAGTGTGACAGCGCAAGGCATGTGCCCCATGCCTGCGCCACGGAAATAAGGAGTGGAGATTGTCTCTCCCGGTTCAAACCTTGTTCCGTGAGAAATGTTTTCAAGAGTACGAGAGAGAGCAGAGGGAAAAGGTCATGCCTTTAAGTCTGAGAAGGAAACCCTGGAAAGCCGTACGCCTACGTATGAGCGGCATTCTGGCGCGAACGTGTGAAGGCATAAAGAATGTGTCCTGGGACGGTGCTTGACAAACCCCTTGTGAAGAAGTCTTCCCTCAGCTATCATATGGTTTCAGGAAGATAAAAGTGTTTTCCGCCGTGGGCGCGAAGGCACGAGGGACGTGCCCTAGAGTGAGCTGTCCGTTTCGAATGTGCCGCCCGTCGTTCCACGAAGAAGGGTGAGTATGGAAATGTATGATGTGAGGAAGCATAGGGAAGATTGCCTACGGGTGTTTAACTCTAAGGACAAATCTAGAGGGTTGCCGTCCGTCGACGACCAGCTCTTTCCGTACGGATGGAAGCGCCGTGTTAAAGCTTAGGGCGAGAGAAAAGAGACGGAATGCGAGATACACCACAGTGGGGAACACGTTGTGTGGAGGGCTTCTCTCCACCAAAGTCTTGGGTCACGAATTTGGAAGGGCCTTCAAATGTACGTGAGCTAGCGTCAGCAGAGCCTTCCACTGAACTCAGAGAAACGAGGCCGCGTCAAACATGATTTCGTGCTAACCCCTTGGTTCGCGAAGCGTGAAGCCTTTTGAGATATGTGTGTGAGGGTCTTGCACTCACCTCTCAAGAAACAAAACGGTAGAGCAATAGTCTTCCCACTACCATCTACAGGGAAGAAGACGGAGGAAATGTCCCACGTTAAAAGTGAAGGCGCAAGTTACTGTGCCATAGAGCCCTGCTTGGGAAAGAACTTGTGTCGAAAGCTTCTCCCAACTCAGATCTTGTTTCGGGAAGATAGAAGCGCTGTCGGTACTTTGTGTGAAAACACAAGGAAAATGCCACACGCTGAATTGTGAAGAGAAATGTGGGTCGAACGTGACCACCAACACACTCGTTGTCCCCTAGAGAGGTGTGTGTCTGGAAGTGGGAGGAAGCGTAACGGACGTGCTATACACTTAACTCCAAGAAACAACGCTGTGGAGGTGCGGTCCTTCGACTGCCCTTCTTCTTTGCTAAGGAACGAAGCGGCTTGAAGCCAAGTGTGAAAGGAAACGGAGGGCAAGGAAGGGTGATATGCCTCACTCGCGGCACAACTTCTGATGGAGGGCTTTTCTCAACGAACACCATGTGTCACGAAGATAGAAGGGTTTGCGAAAGTATGTGACTTCGCCAAAGGAAAGGCATACACGAATCTCGGCGAACCACGTCTGTGTCGATCGCGACTTCGAGCTTCCATCTGGGTTCCCGAGGAACCCATAGTCACATAATGTATGTGTTGTATCCTACTGCAGAAACACCACTGCAGAGAAACCGTGCGTCTACTATCACCTTCCCTGAAACTGGTAGACTTTTGCAATGGAAGTGGGAAATCGCAAGGAATGTGCCCCGTGCCTGTGCCACGGAAGTAACTAGTGTCAATGTCTGTCGCGATTGGAATCCTGTTCCGTGAGAAGCGTTTCCAAGAGTATGAGAGAGAGCAGATGGAAAAGGTCATGGTTTGAAGCGTGAGAAGGAGACCCGTCAGGAAAGCCATACACGTAAGTCGGGGAAGCACTTTCGCGTGACATGGTGAAGGCATCTAGAATGTGCCCTGTGACGGTGCTCGAGAAACCACTTGTGAAGAAGGCTTCCCTCAACTGCCGTATCGTTTCCGTAGGAGGAAACTGTTTTCCGTAGGGGGTGTGAAGGCATAAGGGACGTAGACGAGACTTCGCTCTCCGCTTCGAAGGTGCCTGCCGTCGTTACACGAAGAAGGATGTGTATGGAAATGGATGACTGCGGAAGCATAAGGAAGATGGCATGCGTTTGTTTAACTCTAAGAACAAGTCTCGAGGGTTCCCGTCCTTCGACTACCATCTCCTCTCGTAAGGATGCGAAGCCGCTCCTTAAACCTCGTGTGAACGAAAAGAGATGGAACGCGCGATACCGCACAGTGAGGAACACGTTGTGCGGAGGGTTTGTCTCCATTACGTCCTGTGTCATGGAGGTGGATGGGTCTTGCAATGTACGTGGGCTAGCCTCAGTAGCAGTAGTAGCCTGACACTGAATTCTGAGAAACAAGGCCATGTCAAACAGGCTTTCGCGCTAACATCGTGGTGCTTGAAGAAAGAAGCCTTTGGAGACATGTGCGTTGCTATATAAGGTAGGCGTCTTACACTCACCTCTCACGAAACCAAACTGTAGGGAACTAGTCTTTCCACTACCGCCTCCGGGGAAGAAGTTGGAAGAACTTTCCGACGTTCAAAGTGAAGGCACAAATGCTGGGCCGTCTACCACTGTTTGAGAGAGGAGTTGTGTCTCAAGCTCCTGTCAACCCAGATCTTGCTTCGGGAAGAGAGAAGCGTTTTCAGGACTTCGTGTGAAAGCGTAAGGACAATGCCATAGGCTGAATGGTGAAGGAAAATGTGGGTCGAATGCGACCACCAACTAACAAGTTGTCCCCTAGGGAGGTGTGTGTCTGGAAATGGGAGGAAGCGTAAGGAACCAGCTGTACACTTAAGTCTAAGAGACAATGCTGTGGAGGAGCCGTCCTTCGACTCCCCGCCTCCTTTCCTAAGGATCGAAGCAGCTTGACGCCGAGTGTGAACGGAAGCAGAGGAAAAGCCTGCTATACCTTACTCGGGGAACCACTTTGTATGGAGGGCTTCTCTCAATGAACACCACGGCTCACGACGCTAGAAGGGTTTTCAAACGTACGTGAGTTCGCCAAAGGAAAGCCACAGACTACACTGTGCGAAACAAGTCTGTGTCAAACCGCGCCTTCGAGCTTCCATCTGGCTTCACGGGGAAAACCTAGTCACAACATGAACGTGTGGAGCCCTAAACAGGCGGCGTGCACGTCGGTCTGAAGAAACACCACTGCAGAGAAACCGTGTTTCTCCCAACCTCTTCCCTGAAAATGGTAGTCTATTCCAAGGTAAGTGTGACAGCGCAAGGCATGTGCCCCATGCCTGCGCCACGGAAATAAGGAGTGGAGATTGTCTCTCCCGGTTCAAACCTTGTTCCGTGAGAAATGTTTTCAAGAGTACGAGAGAGAGCAGAGGGAAAAGGTCATGCCTTTAAGTCTGAGAAGGAAACCCTGGAAAGCCGTACGCCTACGTATGAGCGGCATTCTGGCGCGAACGTGTGAAGGCATAAAGAATGTGTCCTGGGACGGTGCTTGACAAACCCCTTGTGAAGAAGTCTTCCCTCAGCTATCATATGGTTTCAGGAAGATAAAAGTGTTTTCCGCCGTGGGCGCGAAGGCACGAGGGACGTGCCCTAGAGTGAGCTGTCCGTTTCGAATGTGCCGCCCGTCGTTCCACGAAGAAGGGTGAGTATGGAAATGTATGATGTGAGGAAGCATAGGGAAGATTGCCTACGGGTGTTTAACTCTAAGGACAAATCTAGAGGGTTGCCGTCCGTCGACGACCAGCTCTTTCCCTACGGATGGAAGCGCCGTGTTAAAGCTTAGGGCGAGAGAAAAGAGACGGAATGCGAGATACACCACAGTGGGGAACACGTTGTGTGGAGGGCTTCTCTCCACCAAAGTCTTGGGTCACGAATTTGGAAGGGCCTTCAAATGTACGTGAGCTAGCGTCAGCAGAGCCTTCCACTGAACTCAGAGAAACGAGGCCGCGTCAAACATGATTTCGTGCTAACCCCTTGGTTCGCGAAGCGCGAAGCCTTTTGAGATATGTGTGTGAGGGTCTTGCACTCACCTCTCAAGAAACAAAACGGTAGAGCAATAGTCTTCCCACTACCATCTACAGGGAAGAAGACGGAGGAAATGTCCCACGTTAAAAGTGAAGGCGCAAGTTACTGTGCCATAGAGCCCTGCTTGGGAAAGAACTTGTGTCGAAAGCTTCTCCCAACTCAGATCTTGTTTCGGGAAGATAGAAGCGCTGTCGGTACTTTGTGTGAAAACACAAGGAAAATGCCACACGCTGAATTGTGAAGAGAAATGTGGGTCGAACGTGACCACCAACACACTCGTTGTCCCCTAGAGAGGTGTGTGTCTGGAAGTGGGAGGAAGCGTAACGGACGTGCTATACACTTAACTCCAAGAAACAACGCTGTGGAGGTGCGGTCCTTCGACTGCCCTTCTTCTTTGCTAAGGAACGAAGCGGCTTGAAGCCAAGTGTGAAAGGAAACGGAGGGCAAGGAAGGGTGATATGCCTCACTCGCGGCACAACTTCTGATGGAGGGCTTTTCTCAACGAACACCATGTGTCACGAAGATAGAAGGGTTTGCGAAAGTATGTGACTTCGCCAAAGGAAAGGCATACACGAATCTCGGCGAACCACGTCTGTGTCGATCGCGACTTCGAGCTTCCATCTGGGTTCCCGAGGAACCCATAGTCACATAATGTATGTGTTGTATCCTACTGCAGAAACACCACTGCAGAGAAACCGTGCGTCTACTATCACCTTCCCTGAAACTGGTAGACTTTTGCAATGGAAGTGGGAAATCGCAAGGAATGTGCCCCGTGCCTGTGCCACGGAAGTAACTAGTGTCAATGTCTGTCGCGATTGGAATCCTGTTCCGTGAGAAGCGTTTCCAAGAGTATGAGAGAGAGCAGATGGAAAAGGTCATGGTTTGAAGCGTGAGAAGGAGACCCGTCAGGAAAGCCATACACGTAAGTCGGGGAAGCACTTTCGCGTGACATGGTGAAGGCATCTAGAATGTGCCCTGTGACGGTGCTCGAGAAACCACTTGTGAAGAAGGCTTCCCTCAACTGCCGTATCGTTTCCGTAGGAGGAAACTGTTTTCCGTAGTGGGTGTGAAGGCATAAGGGACGTAGACGAGACTTCGCTCTCCGCTTCGAAGGTGCCTGCCGTCGTTACACGAAGAAGGATGTGTATGGAAATGGATGACTGCGGAAGCATAAGGAAGATGGCATGCGTTTGTTTAACTCTAAGAACAAGTCTCGAGGGTTCCCGTCCTTCGACTACCATCTCCTCTCGTAAGGATGCGAAGCCGCTCCTTAAACCTCGTGTGAACGAAAAGAGATGGAACGCGCGATACCGCACAGTGAGGAACACGTTGTGCGGAGGGTTTGTCTCCATTACGTCCTGTGTCATGGAGGTGGATGGGTCTTGCAATGTACGTGGGCTAGCCTCAGTAGCAGTAGTAGCCTGACACTGAATTCTGAGAAACAAGGCCATGTCAAACAGGCTTTCGCGCTAACATCGTGGTGCTTGAAGAAAGAAGCCTTTGGAGACATGTGCGTTGCTATATAAGGTAGGCGTCTTACACTCACCTCTCACGAAACCAAACTGTAGGGAACTAGTCTTTCCACTACCGCCTCCGGGGAAGAAGTTGGAAGAACTTTCCGACGTTCAAAGTGAAGGCACAAATGCTGGGCCGTCTACCACTGTTTGAGAGAGGAGTTGTGTCTCAAGCTCCTGTCAACCCAGATCTTGCTTCGGGAAGAGAGAAGCGTTTTCAGGACTTCGTGTGAAAGCGTAAGGACAATGCCATAGGCTGAATGGTGAAGGAAAATGTGGGTCGAATGCGACCACCAACTAACAAGTTGTCCCCTAGGGAGGTGTGTGTCTGGAAATGGGAGGAAGCGTAAGGAACGAGCTGTACACTTAAGTCTAAGAGACAATGCTGTGGAGGAGCCGTCCTTCGACTCCCCGCCTCCTTTCCTAAGGATCGAAGCAGCTTGACGCCGAGTGTGAACGGAAGCAGAGGAAAAGCCTGCTATACCTTACTCGGGGAACCACTTTGTATGGAGGGCTTCTCTCAATGAACACCACGGCTCACGACGCTAGAAGGGTTTTCAAACGTACGTGAGTTCGCCAAAGGAAAGCCACAGACTACACTGTGCGAAACAAGTCTGTGTCAAACCGCGCCTTCGAGCTTCCATCTGGCTTCACGGGGAAAACCTAGTCACAACATGAACGTGTGGAGCCCTAAACAGGCGGCGTGCACGTCGGTCTGAAGAAACACCACTGCAGAGAAACCGTGTTTCTCCCAACCTCTTCCCTGAAAATGGTAGTCTATTCCAAGGTAAGTGTGACAGCGCAAGGCATGTGCCCCATGCCTGCGCCACGGAAATAAGGAGTGGAGATTGTCTCTCCCGGTTCAAACCTTGTTCCGTGAGAAATGTTTTCAAGAGTACGAGAGAGAGCAGAGGGAAAAGGTCATGCCTTTAAGTCTGAGAAGGAAACCCTGGAAAGCCGTACGCCTACGTATGAGCGGCATTCTGGCGCGAACGTGTGAAGGCATAAAGAATGTGTCCTGGGACGGTGCTTGACAAACCCCTTGTGAAGAAGTCTTCCCTCAGCTATCATATGGTTTCAGGAAGATAAAAGTGTTTTCCGCCGTGGGCGCGAAGGCACGAGGGACGTGCCCTAGAGTGAGCTGTCCGTTTCGAATGTGCCGCCCGTCGTTCCACGAAGAAGGGTGAGTATGGAAATGTATGATGTGAGGAAGCATAGGGAAGATTGCCTACGGGTGTTTAACTCTAAGGACAAATCTAGAGGGTTGCCGTCCGTCGACGACCAGCTCTTTCCCTACGGATGGAAGCGCCGTGTTAAAGCTTAGGGCGAGAGAAAAGAGACGGAATGCGAGATACACCACAGTGGGGAACACGTTGTGTGGAGGGCTTCTCTCCACCAAAGTCTTGGGTCACGAATTTGGAAGGGCCTTCAAATGTACGTGAGCTAGCGTCAGCAGAGCCTTCCACTGAACTCAGAGAAACGAGGCCGCGTCAAACATGATTTCGTGCTAACCCCTTGGTTCGCGAAGCGCGAAGCCTTTTGAGATATGTGTGTGAGGGTCTTGCACTCACCTCTCAAGAAACAAAACGGTAGAGCAATAGTCTTCCCACTACCATCTACAGGGAAGAAGACGGAGGAAATGTCCCACGTTAAAAGTGAAGGCGCAAGTTACTGTGCCATAGAGCCCTGCTTGGGAAAGAACTTGTGTCGAAAGCTTCTCCCAACTCAGATCTTGTTTCGGGAAGATAGAAGCGCTGTCGGTACTTTGTGTGAAAACACAAGGAAAATGCCACACGCTGAATTGTGAAGAGAAATGTGGGTCGAACGTGACCACCAACACACTCGTTGTCCCCTAGAGAGGTGTGTGTCTGGAAGTGGGAGGAAGCGTAACGGACGTGCTATACACTTAACTCCAAGAAACAACGCTGTGGAGGTGCGGTCCTTCGACTGCCCTTCTTCTTTGCTAAGGAACGAAGCGGCTTGAAGCCAAGTGTGAAAGGAAACGGAGGGCAAGGAAGGGTGATATACCTCACTCGCGGCACAACTTCTGATGGAGGGCTTTTCTCAACGAACACCATGTGTCACGAAGATAGAAGGGTTTGCGAAAGTATGTGACTTCGCCAAAGGAAAGGCATACACGAATCTCGGCGAACCACGTCTGTGTCGATCGCGACTTCGAGCTTCCATCTGGGTTCCCGAGGAACCCATAGTCACATAATGTATGTGTTGTATCCTACTGCAGAAACACCACTGCAGAGAAACCGTGCGTCTACTATCACCTTCCCTGAAACTGGTAGACTTTTGCAATGGAAGTGGGAAATCGCAAGGAATGTGCCCCGTGCCTGTGCCACGGAAGTAACTAGTGTCAATGTCTGTCGCGATTGGAATCCTGTTCCGTGAGAAGCGTTTCCAAGAGTATGAGAGAGAGCAGATGGAAAAGGTCATGGTTTGAAGCGTGAGAAGGAGACCCGTCAGGAAAGCCATACACGTAAGTCGGGGAAGCACTTTCGCGTGACATGGTGAAGGCATCTAGAATGTGCCCTGTGACGGTGCTCGAGAAACCACTTGTGAAGAAGGCTTCCCTCAACTGCCGTATCGTTTCCGTAGGAGGAAACTGTTTTCCGTAGTGGGTGTGAAGGCATAAGGGACGTAGACGAGACTTCGCTCTCCGCTTCGAAGGTGCCTGCCGTCGTTACACGAAGAAGGATGTGTATGGAAATGGATGACTGCGGAAGCATAAGGAAGATGGCATGCGTTTGTTTAACTCTAAGAACAAGTCTCGAGGGTTCCCGTCCTTCGACTACCATCTCCTCTCGTAAGGATGCGAAGCCGCTCCTTAAACCTCGTGTGAACGAAAAGAGATGGAACGCGCGATACCGCACAGTGAGGAACACGTTGTGCGGAGGGTTTGTCTCCATTACGTCCTGTGTCATGGAGGTGGATGGGTCTTGCAATGTACGTGGGCTAGCCTCAGTAGCAGTAGTAGCCTGACACTGAATTCTGAGAAACAAGGCCATGTCAAACAGGCTTTCGCGCTAACATCGTGGTGCTTGAAGAAAGAAGCCTTTGGAGACATGTGCGTTGCTATATAAGGTAGGCGTCTTACACTCACCTCTCACGAAACCAAACTGTAGGGAACTAGTCTTTCCACTACCGCCTCCGGGGAAGAAGTTGGAAGAACTTTCCGACGTTCAAAGTGAAGGCACAAATGCTGGGCCGTCTACCACTGTTTGAGAGAGGAGTTGTGTCTCAAGCTCCTGTCAACCCAGATCTTGCTTCGGGAAGAGAGAAGCGTTTTCAGGACTTCGTGTGAAAGCGTAAGGACAATGCCATAGGCTGAATGGTGAAGGAAAATGTGGGTCGAATGCGACCACCAACTAACAAGTTGTCCCCTAGGGAGGTGTGTGTCTGGAAATGGGAGGAAGCGTAAGGAACGAGCTGTACACTTAAGTCTAAGAGACAATGCTGTGGAGGAGCCGTCCTTCGACTCCCCGCCTCCTTTCCTAAGGATCGAAGCAGCTTGACGCCGAGTGTGAACGGAAGCAGAGGAAAAGCCTGCTATACCTTACTCGGGGAACCACTTTGTATGGAGGGCTTCTCTCAATGAACACCACGGCTCACGACGCTAGAAGGGTTTTCAAACGTACGTGAGTTCGCCAAAGGAAAGCCACAGACTACACTGTGCGAAACAAGTCTGTGTCAAACCGCGCCTTCGAGCTTCCATCTGGCTTCACGGGGAAAACCTAGTCACAACATGAACGTGTGGAGCCCTAAACAGGCGGCGTGCACGTCGGTCTGAAGAAACACCACTGCAGAGAAACCGTGTTTCTCCCAACCTCTTCCCTGAAAATGGTAGTCTATTCCAAGGTAAGTGTGACAGCGCAAGGCATGTGCCCCATGCCTGCGCCACGGAAATAAGGAGTGGAGATTGTCTCTCCCGGTTCAAACCTTGTTCCGTGAGAAATGTTTTCAAGAGTACGAGAGAGAGCAGAGGGAAAAGGTCATGCCTTTAAGTCTGAGAAGGAAACCCTGGAAAGCCGTACGCCTACGTATGAGCGGCATTCTGGCGCGAACGTGTGAAGGCATAAAGAATGTGTCCTGGGACGGTGCTTGACAAACCCCTTGTGAAGAAGTCTTCCCTCAGCTATCATATGGTTTCAGGAAGATAAAAGTGTTTTCCGCCGTGGGCGCGAAGGCACGAGGGACGTGCCCTAGAGTGAGCTGTCCGTTTCGAATGTGCCGCCCGTCGTTCCACGAAGAAGGGTGAGTATGGAAATGTATGATGTGAGGAAGCATAGGGAAGATTGCCTACGGGTGTTTAACTCTAAGGACAAATCTAGAGGGTTGCCGTCCGTCGACGACCAGCTCTTTCCCTACGGATGGAAGCGCCGTGTTAAAGCTTAGGGCGAGAGAAAAGAGACGGAATGCGAGATACACCACAGTGGGGAACACGTTGTGTGGAGGGCTTCTCTCCACCAAAGTCTTGGGTCACGAATTTGGAAGGGCCTTCAAATGTACGTGAGCTAGCGTCAGCAGAGCCTTCCACTGAACTCAGAGAAACGAGGCCGCGTCAAACATGATTTCGTGCTAACCCCTTGGTTCGCGAAGCGCGAAGCCTTTTGAGATATGTGTGTGAGGGTCTTGCACTCACCTCTCAAGAAACAAAACGGTAGAGCAATAGTCTTCCCACTACCATCTACAGGGAAGAAGACGGAGGAAATGTCCCACGTTAAAAGTGAAGGCGCAAGTTACTGTGCCATAGAGCCCTGCTTGGGAAAGAACTTGTGTCGAAAGCTTCTCCCAACTCAGATCTTGTTTCGGGAAGATAGAAGCGCTGTCGGTACTTTGTGTGAAAACACAAGGAAAATGCCACACGCTGAATTGTGAAGAGAAATGTGGGTCGAACGTGACCACCAACACACTCGTTGTCCCCTAGAGAGGTGTGTGTCTGGAAGTGGGAGGAAGCGTAACGGACGTGCTATACACTTAACTCCAAGAAACAACGCTGTGGAGGTGCGGTCCTTCGACTGCCCTTCTTCTTTGCTAAGGAACGAAGCGGCTTGAAGCCAAGTGTGAAAGGAAACGGAGGGCAAGGAAGGGTGATATACCTCACTCGCGGCACAACTTCTGATGGAGGGCTTTTCTCAACGAACACCATGTGTCACGAAGATAGAAGGGTTTGCGAAAGTATGTGACTTCGCCAAAGGAAAGGCATACACGAATCTCGGCGAACCACGTCTGTGTCGATCGCGACTTCGAGCTTCCATCTGGGTTCCCGAGGAACCCATAGTCACATAATGTATGTGTTGTATCCTACTGCAGAAACACCACTGCAGAGAAACCGTGCGTCTACTATCACCTTCCCTGAAACTGGTAGACTTTTGCAATGGAAGTGGGAAATCGCAAGGAATGTGCCCCGTGCCTGTGCCACGGAAGTAACTAGTGTCAATGTCTGTCGCGATTGGAATCCTGTTCCGTGAGAAGCGTTTCCAAGAGTATGAGAGAGAGCAGATGGAAAAGGTCATGGTTTGAAGCGTGAGAAGGAGACCCGTCAGGAAAGCCATACACGTAAGTCGGGGAAGCACTTTCGCGTGACATGGTGAAGGCATCTAGAATGTGCCCTGTGACGGTGCTCGAGAAACCACTTGTGAAGAAGGCTTCCCTCAACTGCCGTATCGTTTCCGTAGGAGGAAACTGTTTTCCGTAGTGGGTGTGAAGGCATAAGGGACGTAGACGAGACTTCGCTCTCCGCTTCGAAGGTGCCTGCCGTCGTTACACGAAGAAGGATGTGTATGGAAATGGATGACTGCGGAAGCATAAGGAAGATGGCATGCGTTTGTTTAACTCTAAGAACAAGTCTCGAGGGTTCCCGTCCTTCGACTACCATCTCCTCTCGTAAGGATGCGAAGCCGCTCCTTAAACCTCGTGTGAACGAAAAGAGATGGAACGCGCGATACCGCACAGTGAGGAACACGTTGTGCGGAGGGTTTGTCTCCATTACGTCCTGTGTCATGGAGGTGGATGGGTCTTGCAATGTACGTGGGCTAGCCTCAGTAGCAGTAGTAGCCTGACACTGAATTCTGAGAAACAAGGCCATGTCAAACAGGCTTTCGCGCTAACATCGTGGTGCTTGAAGAAAGAAGCCTTTGGAGACATGTGCGTTGCTATATAAGGTAGGCGTCTTACACTCACCTCTCACGAAACCAAACTGTAGGGAACTAGTCTTTCCACTACCGCCTCCGGGGAAGAAGTTGGAAGAACTTTCCGACGTTCAAAGTGAAGGCACAAATGCTGGGCCGTCTACCACTGTTTGAGAGAGGAGTTGTGTCTCAAGCTCCTGTCAACCCAGATCTTGCTTCGGGAAGAGAGAAGCGTTTTCAGGACTTCGTGTGAAAGCGTAAGGACAATGCCATAGGCTGAATGGTGAAGGAAAATGTGGGTCGAATGCGACCACCAACTAACAAGTTGTCCCCTAGGGAGGTGTGTGTCTGGAAATGGGAGGAAGCGTAAGGAACGAGCTGTACACTTAAGTCTAAGAGACAATGCTGTGGAGGAGCCGTCCTTCGACTCCCCGCCTCCTTTCCTAAGGATCGAAGCAGCTTGACGCCGAGTGTGAACGGAAGCAGAGGAAAAGCCTGCTATACCTTACTCGGGGAACCACTTTGTATGGAGGGCTTCTCTCAATGAACACCACGGCTCACGACGCTAGAAGGGTTTTCAAACGTACGTGAGTTCGCCAAAGGAAAGCCACAGACTACACTGTGCGAAACAAGTCTGTGTCAAACCGCGCCTTCGAGCTTCCATCTGGCTTCACGGGGAAAACCTAGTCACAACATGAACGTGTGGAGCCCTAAACAGGCGGCGTGCACGTCGGTCTGAAGAAACACCACTGCAGAGAAACCGTGTTTCTCCCAACCTCTTCCCTGAAAATGGTAGTCTATTCCAAGGTAAGTGTGACAGCGCAAGGCATGTGCCCCATGCCTGCGCCACGGAAATAAGGAGTGGAGATTGTCTCTCCCGGTTCAAACCTTGTTCCGTGAGAAATGTTTTCAAGAGTACGAGAGAGAGCAGAGGGAAAAGGTCATGCCTTTAAGTCTGAGAAGGAAACCCTGGAAAGCCGTACGCCTACGTATGAGCGGCATTCTGGCGCGAACGTGTGAAGGCATAAAGAATGTGTCCTGGGACGGTGCTTGACAAACCCCTTGTGAAGAAGTCTTCCCTCAGCTATCATATGGTTTCAGGAAGATAAAAGTGTTTTCCGCCGTGGGCGCGAAGGCACGAGGGACGTGCCCTAGAGTGAGCTGTCCGTTTCGAATGTGCCGCCCGTCGTTCCACGAAGAAGGGTGAGTATGGAAATGTATGATGTGAGGAAGCATAGGGAAGATTGCCTACGGGTGTTTAACTCTAAGGACAAATCTAGAGGGTTGCCGTCCGTCGACGACCAGCTCTTTCCCTACGGATGGAAGCGCCGTGTTAAAGCTTAGGGCGAGAGAAAAGAGACGGAATGCGAGATACACCACAGTGGGGAACACGTTGTGTGGAGGGCTTCTCTCCACCAAAGTCTTGGGTCACGAATTTGGAAGGGCCTTCAAATGTACGTGAGCTAGCGTCAGCAGAGCCTTCCACTGAACTCAGAGAAACGAGGCCGCGTCAAACATGATTTCGTGCTAACCCCTTGGTTCGCGAAGCGCGAAGCCTTTTGAGATATGTGTGTGAGGGTCTTGCACTCACCTCTCAAGAAACAAAACGGTAGAGCAATAGTCTTCCCACTACCATCTACAGGGAAGAAGACGGAGGAAATGTCCCACGTTAAAAGTGAAGGCGCAAGTTACTGTGCCATAGAGCCCTGCTTGGGAAAGAACTTGTGTCGAAAGCTTCTCCCAACTCAGATCTTGTTTCGGGAAGATAGAAGCGCTGTCGGTACTTTGTGTGAAAACACAAGGAAAATGCCACACGCTGAATTGTGAAGAGAAATGTGGGTCGAACGTGACCACCAACACACTCGTTGTCCCCTAGAGAGGTGTGTGTCTGGAAGTGGGAGGAAGCGTAACGGACGTGC
Source organism: Eumetopias jubatus (assembly GCF_037043125.1). Lineage (NCBI taxonomy): Eukaryota > Metazoa > Chordata > Mammalia > Carnivora > Otariidae > Eumetopias > Eumetopias jubatus. Next base: position 27,589 of record NW_028275102.1, on the reverse strand, counting down.
TATACACTTAACTCCAAGAAACAACGCTGTGGAGGTGCGGTCCTTCGACTGCCCTTCTTCTTTGCTAAGGAACGAAGCGGCTTGAAGCCAAGTGTGAAAGGAAACGGAGGGCAAGGAAGGGTGATATGCCTCACTCGCGGCACAACTTCTGATGGAGGGCTTTTCTCAACGAACACCATGTGTCACGAAGATAGAAGGGTTTGCGAAAGTATGTGACTTCGCCAAAGGAAAGGCATACACGAATCTCGGCGAACCACGTCTGTGTCGATCGCGACTTCGAGCTTCCATCTGGGTTCCCGAGGAACCCATAGTCACATAATGTATGTGTTGTATCCTACTGCAGAAACACCACTGCAGAGAAACCGTGCGTCTACTATCACCTTCCCTGAAACTGGTAGACTTTTGCAATGGAAGTGGGAAATCGCAAGGAATGTGCCCCGTGCCTGTGCCACGGAAGTAACTAGTGTCAATGTCTGTCGCGATTGGAATCCTGTTCCGTGAGAAGCGTTTCCAAGAGTATGAGAGAGAGCAGATGGAAAAGGTCATGGTTTGAAGCGTGAGAAGGAGACCCGTCAGGAAAGCCATACACGTAAGTCGGGGAAGCACTTTCGCGTGACATGGTGAAGGCATCTAGAATGTGCCCTGTGACGGTGCTCGAGAAACCACTTGTGAAGAAGGCTTCCCTCAACTGCCGTATCGTTTCCGTAGGAGGAAACTGTTTTCCGTAGTGGGTGTGAAGGCATAAGGGACGTAGACGAGACTTCGCTCTCCGCTTCGAAGGTGCCTGCCGTCGTTACACGAAGAAGGATGTGTATGGAAATGGATGACTGCGGAAGCATAAGGAAGATGGCATGCGTTTGTTTAACTCTAAGAACAAGTCTCGAGGGTTCCCGTCCTTCGACTACCATCTCCTCTCGTAAGGATGCGAAGCCGCTCCTTAAACCTCGTGTGAACGAAAAGAGATGGAACGCGCGATACCGCACAGTGAGGAACACGTTGTGCGGAGGGTTTCTCTCCATTACGTCCTGTGTCATGGAGGTGGATGGGTCTTGCAATGTACGTGGGCTAGCCTCAGTAGCAGTAGTAGCCTGACACTGAATTCTGAGAAACAAGGCCATGTCAAACAGGCTTTCGCGCTAACATCGTGGTGCTTGAAGAAAGAAGCCTTTGGAGACATGTGCGTTGCTATATAAGGTAGGCGTCTTACACTCACCTCTCACGAAACCAAACTGTAGGGAACTAGTCTTTCCACTACCGCCTCCGGGGAAGAAGTTGGAAGAACTTTCCGACGTTCAAAGTGAAGGCACAAATGCTGGGCCGTCTACCACTGTTTGAGAGAGGAGTTGTGTCTCAAGCTCCTGTCAACCCAGATCTTGCTTCGGGAAGAGAGAAGCGTTTTCAGGACTTCGTGTGAAAGCGTAAGGACAATGCCATAGGCTGAATGGTGAAGGAAAATGTGGGTCGAATGCGACCACCAACTAACAAGTTGTCCCCTAGGGAGGTGTGTGTCTGGAAATGGGAGGAAGCGTAAGGAACGAGCTGTACACTTAAGTCTAAGAGACAATGCTGTGGAGGAGCCGTCCTTCGACTCCCCGCCTCCTTTCCTAAGGATCGAAGCAGCTTGACGCCGAGTGTGAACGGAAGCAGAGGAAAAGCCTGCTATACCTTACTCGGGGAACCACTTTGTATGGAGGGCTTCTCTCAATGAACACCACGGCTCACGACGCTAGAAGGGTTTTCAAACGTACGTGAGTTCGCCAAAGGAAAGCCACAGACTACACTGTGCGAAACAAGTCTGTGTCAAACCGCGCCTTCGAGCTTCCATCTGGCTTCACGGGGAAAACCTAGTCACAACATGAACGTGTGGAGCCCTAAACAGGCGGCGTGCACGTCGGTCTGAAGAAACACCACTGCAGAGAAACCGTGTTTCTCCCAACCTCTTCCCTGAAAATGGTAGTCTATTCCAAGGTAAGTGTGACAGCGCAAGGCATGTGCCCCATGCCTGCGCCACGGAAATAAGGAGTGGAGATTGTCTCTCCCGGTTCAAACCTTGTTCCGTGAGAAATGTTTTCAAGAGTACGAGAGAGAGCAGAGGGAAAAGGTCATGCCTTTAAGTCTGAGAAGGAAACCCTGGAAAGCCGTACGCCTACGTATGAGCGGCATTCTGGCGCGAACGTGTGAAGGCATAAAGAATGTGTCCTGGGACGGTGCTTGACAAACCCCTTGTGAAGAAGTCTTCCCTCAGCTATCATATGGTTTCAGGAAGATAAAAGTGTTTTCCGCCGTGGGCGCGAAGGCACGAGGGACGTGCCCTAGAGTGAGCTGTCCGTTTCGAATGTGCCGCCCGTCGTTCCACGAAGAAGGGTGAGTATGGAAATGTATGATGTGAGGAAGCATAGGGAAGATTGCCTACGGGTGTTTAACTCTAAGGACAAATCTAGAGGGTTGCCGTCCGTCGACGACCAGCTCTTTCCCTACGGATGGAAGCGCCGTGTTAAAGCTTAGGGCGAGAGAAAAGAGACGGAATGCGAGATACACCACAGTGGGGAACACGTTGTGTGGAGGGCTTCTCTCCACCAAAGTCTTGGGTCACGAATTTGGAAGGGCCTTCAAATGTACGTGAGCTAGCGTCAGCAGAGCCTTCCACTGAACTCAGAGAAACGAGGCCGCGTCAAACATGATTTCGTGCTAACCCCTTGGTTCGCGAAGCGCGAAGCCTTTTGAGATATGTGTGTGAGGGTCTTGCACTCACCTCTCAAGAAACAAAACGGTAGAGCAATAGTCTTCCCACTACCATCTACAGGGAAGAAGACGGAGGAAATGTCCCACGTTAAAAGTGAAGGCGCAAGTTACTGTGCCATAGAGCCCTGCTTGGGAAAGAACTTGTGTCGAAAGCTTCTCCCAACTCAGATCTTGTTTCGGGAAGATAGAAGCGCTGTCGGTACTTTGTGTGAAAACACAAGGAAAATGCCACACGCTGAATTGTGAAGAGAAATGTGGGTCGAACGTGACCACCAACACACTCGTTGTCCCCTAGAGAGGTGTGTGTCTGGAAGTGGGAGGAAGCGTAACGGACGTGCTATACACTTAACTCCAAGAAACAACGCTGTGGAGGTGCGGTCCTTCGACTGCCCTTCTTCTTTGCTAAGGAACGAAGCGGCTTGAAGCCAAGTGTGAAAGGAAACGGAGGGCAAGGAAGGGTGATATGCCTCACTCGCGGCACAACTTCTGATGGAGGGCTTTTCTCAACGAACACCATGTGTCACGAAGATAGAAGGGTTTGCGAAAGTATGTGACTTCGCCAAAGGAAAGGCATACACGAATCTCGGCGAACCACGTCTGTGTCGATCGCGACTTCGAGCTTCCATCTGGGTTCCCGAGGAACCCATAGTCACATAATGTATGTGTTGTATCCTACTGCAGAAACACCACTGCAGAGAAACCGTGCGTCTACTATCACCTTCCCTGAAACTGGTAGACTTTTGCAATGGAAGTGGGAAATCGCAAGGAATGTGCCCCGTGCCTGTGCCACGGAAGTAACTAGTGTCAATGTCTGTCGCGATTGGAATCCTGTTCCGTGAGAAGCGTTTCCAAGAGTATGAGAGAGAGCAGATGGAAAAGGTCATGGTTTGAAGCGTGAGAAGGAGACCCGTCAGGAAAGCCATACACGTAAGTCGGGGAAGCACTTTCGCGTGACATGGTGAAGGCATCTAGAATGTGCCCTGTGACGGTGCTCGAGAAACCACTTGTGAAGAAGGCTTCCCTCAACTGCCGTATCGTTTCCGTAGGAGGAAACTGTTTTCCGTAGTGGGTGTGAAGGCATAAGGGACGTAGACGAGACTTCGCTCTCCGCTTCGAAGGTGCCTGCCGTCGTTACACGAAGAAGGATGTGTATGGAAATGGATGACTGCGGAAGCATAAGGAAGATGGCATGCGTTTGTTTAACTCTAAGAACAAGTCTCGAGGGTTCCCGTCCTTCGACTACCATCTCCTCTCGTAAGGATGCGAAGCCGCTCCTTAAACCTCGTGTGAACGAAAAGAGATGGAACGCGCGATACCGCACAGTGAGGAACACGTTGTGCGGAGGGTTTGTCTCCATTACGTCCTGTGTCATGGAGGTGGATGGGTCTTGCAATGTACGTGGGCTAGCCTCAGTAGCAGTAGTAGCCTGACACTGAATTCTGAGAAACAAGGCCATGTCAAACAGGCTTTCGCGCTAACATCGTGGTGCTTGAAGAAAGAAGCCTTTGGAGACATGTGCGTTGCTATATAAGGTAGGCGTCTTACACTCACCTCTCACGAAACCAAACTGTAGGGAACTAGTCTTTCCACTACCGCCTCCGGGGAAGAAGTTGGAAGAACTTTCCGACGTTCAAAGTGAAGGCACAAATGCTGGGCCGTCTACCACTGTTTGAGAGAGGAGTTGTGTCTCAAGCTCCTGTCAACCCAGATCTTGCTTCGGGAAGAGAGAAGCGTTTTCAGGACTTCGTGTGAAGGCGTAAGGACAATGCCATAGGCTGAATGGTGAAGGAAAATGTGGGTCGAATGCGACCACCAACTAACAAGTTGTCCCCTAGGGAGGTGTGTGTCTGGAAATGGGAGGAAGCGTAAGGAACGAGCTGTACACTTAAGTCTAAGAGACAATGCTGTGGAGGAGCCGTCCTTCGACTCCCCGCCTCCTTTCCTAAGGATCGAAGCAGCTTGACGCCGAGTGTGAACGGAAGCAGAGGAAAAGCCTGCTATACCTTACTCGGGGAACCACTTTGTATGGAGGGCTTCTCTCAATGAACACCACGGCTCACGACGCTAGAAGGGTTTTCAAACGTACGTGAGTTCGCCAAAGGAAAGCCACAGACTACACTGTGCGAAACAAGTCTGTGTCAAACCGCGCCTTCGAGCTTCCATCTGGCTTCACGGGGAAAACCTAGTCACAACATGAACGTGTGGAGCCCTAAACAGGCGGCGTGCACGTCGGTCTGAAGAAACACCACTGCAGAGAAACCGTGTTTCTCCCAACCTCTTCCCTGAAAATGGTAGTCTATTCCAAGGTAAGTGTGACAGCGCAAGGCATGTGCCCCATGCCTGCGCCACGGAAATAAGGAGTGGAGATTGTCTCTCCCGGTTCAAACCTTGTTCCGTGAGAAATGTTTTCAAGAGTACGAGAGAGAGCAGAGGGAAAAGGTCATGCCTTTAAGTCTGAGAAGGAAACCCTGGAAAGCCGTACGCCTACGTATGAGCGGCATTCTGGCGCGAACGTGTGAAGGCATAAAGAATGTGTCCTGGGACGGTGCTTGACAAACCCCTTGTGAAGAAGTCTTCCCTCAGCTATCATATGGTTTCAGGAAGATAAAAGTGTTTTCCGCCGTGGGCGCGAAGGCACGAGGGACGTGCCCTAGAGTGAGCTGTCCGTTTCGAATGTGCCGCCCGTCGTTCCACGAAGAAGGGTGAGTATGGAAATGTATGATGTGAGGAAGCATAGGGAAGATTGCCTACGGGTGTTTAACTCTAAGGACAAATCTAGAGGGTTGCCGTCCGTCGACGACCAGCTCTTTCCCTACGGATGGAAGCGCCGTGTTAAAGCTTAGGGCGAGAGAAAAGAGACGGAATGCGAGATACACCACAGTGGGGAACACGTTGTGTGGAGGGCTTCTCTCCACCAAAGTCTTGGGTCACGAATTTGGAAGGGCCTTCAAATGTACGTGAGCTAGCGTCAGCAGAGCCTTCCACTGAACTCAGAGAAACGAGGCCGCGTCAAACATGATTTCGTGCTAACCCCTTGGTTCGCGAAGCGCGAAGCCTTTTGAGATATGTGTGTGAGGGTCTTGCACTCACCTCTCAAGAAACAAAACGGTAGAGCAATAGTCTTCCCACTACCATCTACAGGGAAGAAGACGGAGGAAATGTCCCACGTTAAAAGTGAAGGCGCAAGTTACTGTGCCATAGAGCCCTGCTTGGGAAAGAACTTGTGTCGAAAGCTTCTCCCAACTCAGATCTTGTTTCGGGAAGATAGAAGCGCTGTCGGTACTTTGTGTGAAAACACAAGGAAAATGCCACACGCTGAATTGTGAAGAGAAATGTGGGTCGAACGTGACCACCAACACACTCGTTGTCCCCTAGAGAGGTGTGTGTCTGGAAGTGGGAGGAAGCGTAACGGACGTGCTATACACTTAACTCCAAGAAACAACGCTGTGGAGGTGCGGTCCTTCGACTGCCCTTCTTCTTTGCTAAGGAACGAAGCGGCTTGAAGCCAAGTGTGAAAGGAAACGGAGGGCAAGGAACGGTGATATGCCTCACTCGCGGCACAACTTCTGATGGAGGGCTTTTCTCAACGAACACCATGTGTCACGAAGATAGAAGGGTTTGCGAAAGTATGTGACTTCGCCAAAGGAAAGGCATACACGAATCTCGGCGAACCACGTCTGTGTCGATCGCGACTTCGAGCTTCCATCTGGGTTCCCGAGGAACCCATAGTCACATAATGTATGTGTTGTATCCTACTGCAGAAACACCACTGCAGAGAAACCGTGCGTCTACTATCACCTTCCCTGAAACTGGTAGACTTTTGCAATGGAAGTGGGAAATCGCAAGGAATGTGCCCCGTGCCTGTGCCACGGAAGTAACTAGTGTCAATGTCTGTCGCGATTGGAATCCTGTTCCGTGAGAAGCGTTTCCAAGAGTATGAGAGAGAGCAGATGGAAAAGGTCATGGTTTGAAGCGTGAGAAGGAGACCCGTCAGGAAAGCCATACACGTAAGTCGGGGAAGCACTTTCGCGTGACATGGTGAAGGCATCTAGAATGTGCCCTGTGACGGTGCTCGAGAAACCACTTGTGAAGAAGGCTTCCCTCAACTGCCGTATCGTTTCCGTAGGAGGAAACTGTTTTCCGTAGTGGGTGTGAAGGCATAAGGGACGTAGACGAGACTTCGCTCTCCGCTTCGAAGGTGCCTGCCGTCGTTACACGAAGAAGGATGTGTATGGAAATGGATGACTGCGGAAGCATAAGGAAGATGGCATGCGTTTGTTTAACTCTAAGAACAAGTCTCGAGGGTTCCCGTCCTTCGACTACCATCTCTTCTCGTAAGGATGCGAAGCCGCTCCTTAAACCTCGTGTGAACGAAAAGAGATGGAACGCGCGATACCGCACAGTGAGGAACACGTTGTGCGGAGGGTTTCTCTCCATTACGTCCTGTGTCATGGAGGTGGATGGGTCTTGCAATGTACGTGGGCTAGCCTCAGTAGCAGTAGTAGCCTGACACTGAATTCTGAGAAACAAGGCCATGTCAAACAGGCTTTCGCGCTAACATCGTGGTGCTTGAAGAAAGAAGCCTTTGGAGACATGTGCGTTGCTATATAAGGTAGGCGTCTTACACTCACCTCTCACGAAACCAAACTGTAGGGAACTAGTCTTTCCACTACCGCCTCCGGGGAAGAAGTTGGAAGAACTTTCCGACGTTCAAAGTGAAGGCACAAATGCTGGGCCGTCTACCACTGTTTGAGAGAGGAGTTGTGTCTCAAGCTCCTGTCAACCCAGATCTTGCTTCGGGAAGAGAGAAGCGTTTTCAGGACTTCGTGTGAAGGCGTAAGGACAATGCCATAGGCTGAATGGTGAAGGAAAATGTGGGTCGAATGCGACCACCAACTAACAAGTTGTCCCCTAGGGAGGTGTGTGTCTGGAAATGGGAGGAAGCGTAAGGAACGAGCTGTACACTTAAGTCTAAGAGACAATGCTGTGGAGGAGCCGTCCTTCGACTCCCCGCCTCCTTTCCTAAGGATCGAAGCAGCTTGACGCCGAGTGTGAACGGAAGCAGAGGAAAAGCCTGCTATACCTTACTCGGGGAACCACTTTGTATGGAGGGCTTCTCTCAATGAACACCACGGCTCACGACGCTAGAAGGGTTTTCAAACGTACGTGAGTTCGCCAAAGGAAAGCCACAGACTACACTGTGCGAAACAAGTCTGTGTCAAACCGCGCCTTCGAGCTTCCATCTGGCTTCACGGGGAAAACCTAGTCACAACATGAACGTGTGGAGCCCTAAACAGGCGGCGTGCACGTCGGTCTGAAGAAACACCACTGCAGAGAAACCGTGTTTCTCCCAACCTCTTCCCTGAAAATGGTAGTCTATTCCAAGGTAAGTGTGACAGCGCAAGGCATGTGCCCCATGCCTGCGCCACGGAAATAAGGAGTGGAGATTGTCTCTCCCGGTTCAAACCTTGTTCCGTGAGAAATGTTTTCAAGAGTACGAGAGAGAGCAGAGGGAAAAGGTCATGCCTTTAAGTCTGAGAAGGAAACCCTGGAAAGCCGTACGCCTACGTATGAGCGGCATTCTGGCGCGAACGTGTGAAGGCATAAAGAATGTGTCCTGGGACGGTGCTTGACAAACCCCTTGTGAAGAAGTCTTCCCTCAGCTATCATATGGTTTCAGGAAGATAAAAGTGTTTTCCGCCGTGGGCGCGAAGGCACGAGGGACGTGCCCTAGAGTGAGCTGTCCGTTTCGAATGTGCCGCCCGTCGTTCCACGAAGAAGGGTGAGTATGGAAATGTATGATGTGAGGAAGCATAGGGAAGATTGCCTACGGGTGTTTAACTCTAAGGACAAATCTAGAGGGTTGCCGTCCGTCGACGACCAGCTCTTTCCCTACGGATGGAAGCGCCGTGTTAAAGCTTAGGGCGAGAGAAAAGAGACGGAATGCGAGATACACCACAGTGGGGAACACGTTGTGTGGAGGGCTTCTCTCCACCAAAGTCTTGGGTCACGAATTTGGAAGGGCCTTCAAATGTACGTGAGCTAGCGTCAGCAGAGCCTTCCACTGAACTCAGAGAAACGAGGCCGCGTCAAACATGATTTCGTGCTAACCCCTTGGTTCGCGAAGCGCGAAGCCTTTTGAGATATGTGTGTGAGGGTCTTGCACTCACCTCTCAAGAAACAAAACGGTAGAGCAATAGTCTTCCCACTACCATCTACAGGGAAGAAGACGGAGGAAATGTCCCACGTTAAAAGTGAAGGCGCAAGTTACTGTGCCATAGAGCCCTGCTTGGGAAAGAACTTGTGTCGAAAGCTTCTCCCAACTCAGATCTTGTTTCAGGAAGATAGAAGCGCTGTCGGTACTTTGTGTGAAAACACAAGGAAAATGCCACACGCTGAATTGTGAAGAGAAATGTGGGTCGAACGTGACCACCAACACACTCGTTGTCCCCTAGAGAGGTGTGTGTCTGGAAGTGGGAGGAAGCGTAACGGACGTGCTATACACTTAACTCCAAGAAACAACGCTGTGGAGGTGCGGTCCTTCGACTGCCCTTCTTCTTTGCTAAGGAACGAAGCGGCTTGAAGCCAAGTGTGAAAGGAAACGGAGGGCAAGGAAGGGTGATATGCCTCACTCGCGGCACAACTTCTGATGGAGGGCTTTTCTCAACGAACACCATGTGTCACGAAGATAGAAGGGTTTGCGAAAGTATGTGACTTCGCCAAAGGAAAGGCATACACGAATCTCGGCGAACCACGTCTGTGTCGATCGCGACTTCGAGCTTCCATCTGGGTTCCCGAGGAACCCATAGTCACATAATGTATGTGTTGTATCCTACTGCAGAAACACCACTGCAGAGAAACCGTGCGTCTACTATCACCTTCCCTGAAACTGGTAGACTTTTGCAATGGAAGTGGGAAATCGCAAGGAATGTGCCCCGTGCCTGTGCCACGGAAGTAACTAGTGTCAATGTCTGTCGCGATTGGAATCCTGTTCCGTGAGAAGCGTTTCCAAGAGTATGAGAGAGAGCAGATGGAAAAGGTCATGGTTTGAAGCGTGAGAAGGAGACCCGTCAGGAAAGCCATACACGTAAGTCGGGGAAGCACTTTCGCGTGACATGGTGAAGGCATCTAGAATGTGCCCTGTGACGGTGCTCGAGAAACCACTTGTGAAGAAGGCTTCCCTCAACTGCCGTATCGTTTCCGTAGGAGGAAACTGTTTTCCGTAGTGGGTGTGAAGGCATAAGGGACGTAGACGAGACTTCGCTCTCCGCTTCGAAGGTGCCTGCCGTCGTTACACGAAGAAGGATGTGTATGGAAATGGATGACTGCGGAAGCATAAGGAAGATGGCATGCGTTTGTTTAACTCTAAGAACAAGTCTCGAGGGTTCCCGTCCTTCGACTACCATCTCTTCTCGTAAGGATGCGAAGCCGCTCCTTAAACCTCGTGTGAACGAAAAGAGATGGAACGCGCGATACCGCACAGTGAGGAACACGTTGTGCGGAGGGTTTCTCTCCATTACGTCCTGTGTCATGGAGGTGGATGGGTCTTGCAATGTACGTGGGCTAGCCTCAGTAGCAGTAGTAGCCTGACACTGAATTCTGAGAAACAAGGCCATGTCAAACAGGCTTTCGCGCTAACATCGTGGTGCTTGAAGAAAGAAGCCTTTGGAGACATGTGCGTTGCTATATAAGGTAGGCGTCTTACACTCACCTCTCACGAAACCAAACTGTAGGGAACTAGTCTTTCCACTACCGCCTCCGGGGAAGAAGTTGGAAGAACTTTCCGACGTTCAAAGTGAAGGCACAAATGCTGGGCCGTCTACCACTGTTTGAGAGAGGAGTTGTGTCTCAAGCTCCTGTCAACCCAGATCTTGCTTCGGGAAGAGAGAAGCGTTTTCAGGACTTCGTGTGAAGGCGTAAGGACAATGCCATAGGCTGAATGGTGAAGGAAAATGTGGGTCGAATGCGACCACCAACTAACAAGTTGTCCCCTAGGGAGGTGTGTGTCTGGAAATGGGAGGAAGCGTAAGGAACGAGCTGTACACTTAAGTCTAAGAGACAATGCTGTGGAGGAGCCGTCCTTCGACTCCCCGCCTCCTTTCCTAAGGATCGAAGCAGCTTGACGCCGAGTGTGAACGGAAGCAGAGGAAAAGCCTGCTATACCTTACTCGGGGAACCACTTTGTATGGAGGGCTTCTCTCAATGAACACCACGGCTCACGACGCTAGAAGGGTTTTCAAACGTACGTGAGTTCGCCAAAGGAAAGCCACAGACTACACTGTGCGAAACAAGTCTGTGTCAAACCGCGCCTTCGAGCTTCCATCTGGCTTCACGGGGAAAACCTAGTCACAACATGAACGTGTGGAGCCCTAAACAGGCGGCGTGCACGTCGGTCTGAAGAAACACCACTGCAGAGAAACCGTGTTTCTCCCAACCTCTTCCCTGAAAATGGTAGTCTATTCCAAGGTAAGTGTGACAGCGCAAGGCATGTGCCCCATGCCTGCGCCACGGAAATAAGGAGTGGAGATTGTCTCTCCCGGTTCAAACCTTGTTCCGTGAGAAATGTTTTCAAGAGTACGAGAGAGAGCAGAGGGAAAAGGTCATGCCTTTAAGTCTGAGAAGGAAACCCTGGAAAGCCGTACGCCTACGTATGAGCGGCATTCTGGCGCGAACGTGTGAAGGCATAAAGAATGTGTCCTGGGACGGTGCTTGACAAACCCCTTGTGAAGAAGTCTTCCCTCAGCTATCATATGGTTTCAGGAAGATAAAAGTGTTTTCCGCCGTGGGCGCGAAGGCACGAGGGACGTGCCCTAGAGTGAGCTGTCCGTTTCGAATGTGCCGCCCGTCGTTCCACGAAGAAGGGTGAGTATGGAAATGTATGATGTGAGGAAGCATAGGGAAGATTGCCTACGGGTGTTTAACTCTAAGGACAAATCTAGAGGGTTGCCGTCCGTCGACGACCAGCTCTTTCCCTACGGATGGAAGCGCCGTGTTAAAGCTTAGGGCGAGAGAAAAGAGACGGAATGCGAGATACACCACAGTGGGGAACACGTTGTGTGGAGGGCTTCTCTCCACCAAAGTCTTGGGTCACGAATTTGGAAGGGCCTTCAAATGTACGTGAGCTAGCGTCAGCAGAGCCTTCCACTGAACTCAGAGAAACGAGGCCGCGTCAAACATGATTTCGTGCTAACCCCTTGGTTCGCGAAGCGCGAAGCCTTTTGAGATATGTGTGTGAGGGTCTTGCACTCACCTCTCAAGAAACAAAACGGTAGAGCAATAGTCTTCCCACTACCATCTACAGGGAAGAAGACGGAGGAAATGTCCCACGTTAAAAGTGAAGGCGCAAGTTACTGTGCCATAGAGCCCTGCTTGGGAAAGAACTTGTGTCGAAAGCTTCTCCCAACTCAGATCTTGTTTCGGGAAGATAGAAGCGCTGTCGGTACTTTGTGTGAAAACACAAGGAAAATGCCACACGCTGAATTGTGAAGAGAAATGTGGGTCGAACGTGACCACCAACACACTCGTTGTCCCCTAGAGAGGTGTGTGTCTGGAAGTGGGAGGAAGCGTAACGGACGTGCTATACACTTAACTCCAAGAAACAACGCTGTGGAGGTGCGGTCCTTCGACTGCCCTTCTTCTTTGCTAAGGAACGAAGCGGCTTGAAGCCAAGTGTGAAAGGAAACGGAGGGCAAGGAAGGGTGATATGCCTCACTCGCGGCACAACTTCTGATGGAGGGCTTTTCTCAACGAACACCATGTGTCACGAAGATAGAAGGGTTTGCGAAAGTATGTGACTTCGCCAAAGGAAAGGCATACACGAATCTCGGCGAACCACGTCTGTGTCGATCGCGACTTCGAGCTTCCATCTGGGTTCCCGAGGAACCCATAGTCACATAATGTATGTGTTGTATCCTACTGCAGAAACACCACTGCAGAGAAACCGTGCGTCTACTATCACCTTCCCTGAAACTGGTAGACTTTTGCAATGGAAGTGGGAAATCGCAAGGAATGTGCCCCGTGCCTGTGCCACGGAAGTAACTAGTGTCAATGTCTGTCGCGATTGGAATCCTGTTCCGTGAGAAGCGTTTCCAAGAGTATGAGAGAGAGCAGATGGAAAAGGTCATGGTTTGAAGCGTGAGAAGGAGACCCGTCAGGAAAGCCATACACGTAAGTCGGGGAAGCACTTTCGCGTGACATGGTGAAGGCATCTAGAATGTGCCCTGTGACGGTGCTCGAGAAACCACTTGTGAAGAAGGCTTCCCTCAACTGCCGTATCGTTTCCGTAGGAGGAAACTGTTTTCCGTAGTGGGTGTGAAGGCATAAGGGACGTAGACGAGACTTCGCTCTCCGCTTCGAAGGTGCCTGCCGTCGTTACACGAAGAAGGATGTGTATGGAAATGGATGACTGCGGAAGCATAAGGAAGATGGCATGCGTTTGTTTAACTCTAAGAACAAGTCTCGAGGGTTCCCGTCCTTCGACTACCATCTCTTCTCGTAAGGATGCGAAGCCGCTCCTTAAACCTCGTGTGAACGAAAAGAGATGGAACGCGCGATACCGCACAGTGAGGAACACGTTGTGCGGAGGGTTTCTCTCCATTACGTCCTGTGTCATGGAGGTGGATGGGTCTTGCAATGTACGTGGGCTAGCCTCAGTAGCAGTAGTAGCCTGACACTGAATTCTGAGAAACAAGGCCATGTCAAACAGGCTTTCGCGCTAACATCGTGGTGCTTGAAGAAAGAAGCCTTTGGAGACATGTGCGTTGCTATATAAGGTAGGCGTCTTACACTCACCTCTCACGAAACCAAACTGTAGGGAACTAGTCTTTCCACTACCGCCTCCGGGGAAGAAGTTGGAAGAACTTTCCGACGTTCAAAGTGAAGGCACAAATGCTGGGCCGTCTACCACTGTTTGAGAGAGGAGTTGTGTCTCAAGCTCCTGTCAACCCAGATCTTGCTTCGGGAAGAGAGAAGCGTTTTCAGGACTTCGTGTGAAAGCGTAAGGACAATGCCATAGGCTGAATGGTGAAGGAAAATGTGGGTCGAATGCGACCACCAACTAACAAGTTGTCCCCTAGGGAGGTGTGTGTCTGGAAATGGGAGGAAGCGTAAGGAACGAGCTGTACACTTAAGTCTAAGAGACAATGCTGTGGAGGAGCCGTCCTTCGACTCCCCGCCTCCTTTCCTAAGGATCGAAGCAGCTTGACGCCGAGTGTGAACGGAAGCAGAGGAAAAGCCTGCTATACCTTACTCGGGGAACCACTTTGTATGGAGGGCTTCTCTCAATGAACACCACGGCTCACGACGCTAGAAGGGTTTTCAAACGTACGTGAGTTCGCCAAAGGAAAGCCACAGACTACACTGTGCGAAACAAGTCTGTGTCAAACCGCGCCTTCGAGCTTCCATCTGGCTTCACGGGGAAAACCTAGTCACAACATGAACGTGTGGAGCCCTAAACAGGCGGCGTGCACGTCGGTCTGAAGAAACACCACTGCAGAGAAACCGTGTTTCTCCCAACCTCTTCCCTGAAAATGGTAGTCTATTCCAAGGTAAGTGTGACAGCGCAAGGCATGTGCCCCATGCCTGCGCCACGGAAATAAGGAGTGGAGATTGTCTCTCCCGGTTCAAACCTTGTTCCGTGAGAAATGTTTTCAAGAGTACGAGAGAGAGCAGAGGGAAAAGGTCATGCCTTTAAGTCTGAGAAGGAAACCCTGGAAAGCCGTACGCCTACGTATGAGCGGCATTCTGGCGCGAACGTGTGAAGGCATAAAGAATGTGTCCTGGGACGGTGCTTGACAAACCCCTTGTGAAGAAGTCTTCCCTCAGCTATCATATGGTTTCAGGAAGATAAAAGTGTTTTCCGCCGTGGGCGCGAAGGCACGAGGGACGTGCCCTAGAGTGAGCTGTCCGTTTCGAATGTGCCGCCCGTCGTTCCACGAAGAAGGGTGAGTATGGAAATGTATGATGTGAGGAAGCATAGGGAAGATTGCCTACGGGTGTTTAACTCTAAGGACAAATCTAGAGGGTTGCCGTCCGTCGACGACCAGCTCTTTCCCTACGGATGGAAGCGCCGTGTTAAAGCTTAGGGCGAGAGAAAAGAGACGGAATGCGAGATACACCACAGTGGGGAACACGTTGTGTGGAGGGCTTCTCTCCACCAAAGTCTTGGGTCACGAATTTGGAAGGGCCTTCAAATGTACGTGAGCTAGCGTCAGCAGAGCCTTCCACTGAACTCAGAGAAACGAGGCCGCGTCAAACATGATTTCGTGCTAACCCCTTGGTTCGCGAAGCGCGAAGCCTTTTGAGATATGTGTGTGAGGGTCTTGCACTCACCTCTCAAGAAACAAAACGGTAGAGCAATAGTCTTCCCACTACCATCTACAGGGAAGAAGACGGAGGAAATGTCCCACGTTAAAAGTGAAGGCGCAAGTTACTGTGCCATAGAGCCCTGCTTGGGAAAGAACTTGTGTCGAAAGCTTCTCCCAACTCAGATCTTGTTTCGGGAAGATAGAAGCGCTGTCGGTACTTTGTGTGAAAACACAAGGAAAATGCCACACGCTGAATTGTGAAGAGAAATGTGGGTCGAACGTGACCACCAACACACTCGTTGTCCCCTAGAGAGGTGTGTGTCTGGAAGTGGGAGGAAGCGTAACGGACGTGCTATACACTTAACTCCAAGAAACAACGCTGTGGAGGTGCGGTCCTTCGACTGCCCTTCTTCTTTGCTAAGGAACGAAGCGGCTTGAAGCCAAGTGTGAAAGGAAACGGAGGGCAAGGAAGGGTGATATGCCTCACTCGCGGCACAACTTCTGATGGAGGGCTTTTCTCAACGAACACCATGTGTCACGAAGATAGAAGGGTTTGCGAAAGTATGTGACTTCGCCAAAGGAAAGGCATACACGAATCTCGGCGAACCACGTCTGTGTCGATCGCGACTTCGAGCTTCCATCTGGGTTCCCGAGGAACCCATAGTCACATAATGTATGTGTTGTATCCTACTGCAGAAACACCACTGCAGAGAAACCGTGCGTCTACTATCACCTTCCCTGAAACTGGTAGACTTTTGCAATGGAAGTGGGAAATCGCAAGGAATGTGCCCCGTGCCTGTGCCACGGAAGTAACTAGTGTCAATGTCTGTCGCGATTGGAATCCTGTTCCGTGAGAAGCGTTTCCAAGAGTATGAGAGAGAGCAGATGGAAAAGGTCATGTTTTGAAGCGTGAGAAGGAGACCCGTCAGGAAAGCCATACACGTAAGTCGGGGAAGCACTTTCGCGTGACATGGTGAAGGCATCTAGAATGTGCCCTGTGACGGTGCTCGAGAAACCACTTGTGAAGAAGGCTTCCCTCAACTGCCGTATCGTTTCCGTAGGAGGAAACTGTTTTCCGTAGTGGGTGTGAAGGCATAAGGGACGTAGACGAGACTTCGCTCTCCGCTTCGAAGGTGCCTGCCGTCGTTACACGAAGAAGGATGTGTATGGAAATGGATGACTGCGGAAGCATAAGGAAGATGGCATGCGTTTGTTTAACTCTAAGAACAAGTCTCGAGGGTTCCCGTCCTTCGACTACCATCTCTTCTCGTAAGGATGCGAAGCCGCTCCTTAAACCTCGTGTGAACGAAAAGAGATGGAACGCGCGATACCGCACAGTGAGGAACACGTTGTGCGGAGGGTTTCTCTCCATTACGTCCTGTGTCATGGAGGTGGATGGGTCTTGCAATGTACGTGGGCTAGCCTCAGTAGCAGTAGTAGCCTGACACTGAATTCTGAGAAACAAGGCCATGTCAAACAGGCTTTCGCGCTAACATCGTGGTGCTTGAAGAAAGAAGCCTTTGGAGACATGTGCGTTGCTATATAAGGTAGGCGTCTTACACTCACCTCTCACGAAACCAAACTGTAGGGAACTAGTCTTTCCACTACCGCCTCCGGGGAAGAAGTTGGAAGAACTTTCCGACGTTCAAAGTGAAGGCACAAATGCTGGGCCGTCTACCACTGTTTGAGAGAGGAGTTGTGTCTCAAGCTCCTGTCAACCCAGATCTTGCTTCGGGAAGAGAGAAGCGTTTTCAGGACTTCGTGTGAAGGCGTAAGGACAATGCCATAGGCTGAATGGTGAAGGAAAATGTGGGTCGAATGCGACCACCAACTAACAAGTTGTCCCCTAGGGAGGTGTGTGTCTGGAAATGGGAGGAAGCGTAAGGAACGAGCTGTACACTTAAGTCTAAGAGACAATGCTGTGGAGGAGCCGTCCTTCGACTCCCCGCCTCCTTTCCTAAGGATCGAAGCAGCTTGACGCCGAGTGTGAACGGAAGCAGAGGAAAAGCCTGCTATACCTTACTCGGGGAACCACTTTGTATGGAGGGCTTCTCTCAATGAACACCACGGCTCACGACGCTAGAAGGGTTTTCAAACGTACGTGAGTTCGCCAAAGGAAAGCCACAGACTACACTGTGCGAAACAAGTCTGTGTCAAACCGCGCCTTCGAGCTTCCATCTGGCTTCACGGGGAAAACCTAGTCACAACATGAACGTGTGGAGCCCTAAACAGGCGGCGTGCACGTCGGTCTGAAGAAACACCACTGCAGAGAAACCGTGTTTCTCCCAACCTCTTCCCTGAAAATGGTAGTCTATTCCAAGGTAAGTGTGACAGCGCAAGGCATGTGCCCCATGCCTGCGCCACGGAAATAAGGAGTGGAGATTGTCTCTCCCGGTTCAAACCTTGTTCCGTGAGAAATGTTTTCAAGAGTACGAGAGAGAGCAGAGGGAAAAGGTCATGCCTTTAAGTCTGAGAAGGAAACCCTGGAAAGCCGTACGCCTACGTATGAGCGGCATTCTGGCGCGAACGTGTGAAGGCATAAAGAATGTGTCCTGGGACGGTGCTTGACAAACCCCTTGTGAAGAAGTCTTCCCTCAGCTATCATATGGTTTCAGGAAGATAAAAGTGTTTTCCGCCGTGGGCGCGAAGGCACGAGGGACGTGCCCTAGAGTGAGCTGTCCGTTTCGAATGTGCCGCCCGTCGTTCCACGAAGAAGGGTGAGTATGGAAATGTATGATGTGAGGAAGCATAGGGAAGATTGCCTACGGGTGTTTAACTCTAAGGACAAATCTAGAGGGTTGCCGTCCGTCGACGACCAGCTCTTTCCCTACGGATGGAAGCGCCGTGTTAAAGCTTAGGGCGAGAGAAAAGAGACGGAATGCGAGATACACCACAGTGGGGAACACGTTGTGTGGAGGGCTTCTCTCCACCAAAGTCTTGGGTCACGAATTTGGAAGGGCCTTCAAATGTACGTGAGCTAGCGTCAGCAGAGCCTTCCACTGAACTCAGAGAAACGAGGCCGCGTCAAACATGATTTCGTGCTAACCCCTTGGTTCGCGAAGCGCGAAGCCTTTTGAGATATGTGTGTGAGGGTCTTGCACTCACCTCTCAAGAAACAAAACGGTAGAGCAATAGTCTTCCCACTACCATCTACAGGGAAGAAGACGGAGGAAATGTCCCACGTTAAAAGTGAAGGCGCAAGTTACTGTGCCATAGAGCCCTGCTTGGGAAAGAACTTGTGTCGAAAGCTTCTCCCAACTCAGATCTTGTTTCGGGAAGATAGAAGCGCTGTCGGTACTTTGTGTGAAAACACAAGGAAAATGCCACACGCTGAATTGTGAAGAGAAATGTGGGTCGAACGTGACCACCAACACACTCGTTGTCCCCTAGAGAGGTGTGTGTCTGGAAGTGGGAGGAAGCGTAACGGACGTGCTATACACTTAACTCCAAGAAACAACGCTGTGGAGGTGCGGTCCTTCGACTGCCCTTCTTCTTTGCTAAGGAACGAAGCGGCTTGAAGCCAAGTGTGAAAGGAAACGGAGGGCAAGGAAGGGTGATATGCCTCACTCGCGGCACAACTTCTGATGGAGGGCTTTTCTCAACGAACACCATGTGTCACGAAGATAGAAGGGTTTGCGAAAGTATGTGACTTCGCCAAAGGAAAGGCATACACGAATCTCGGCGAACCACGTCTGTGTCGATCGCGACTTCGAGCTTCCATCTGGGTTCCCGAGGAACCCATAGTCACATAATGTATGTGTTGTATCCTACTGCAGAAACACCACTGCAGAGAAACCGTGCGTCTACTATCACCTTCCCTGAAACTGGTAGACTTTTGCAATGGAAGTGGGAAATCGCAAGGAATGTGCCCCGTGCCTGTGCCACGGAAGTAACTAGTGTCAATGTCTGTCGCGATTGGAATCCTGTTCCGTGAGAAGCGTTTCCAAGAGTATGAGAGAGAGCAGATGGAAAAGGTCATGGTTTGAAGCGTGAGAAGGAGACCCGTCAGGAAAGCCATACACGTAAGTCGGGGAAGCACTTTCGCGTGACATGGTGAAGGCATCTAGAATGTGCCCTGTGACGGTGCTCGAGAAACCACTTGTGAAGAAGGCTTCCCTCAACTGCCGTATCGTTTCCGTAGGAGGAAACTGTTTTCCGTAGTGGGTGTGAAGGCATAAGGGACGTAGACGAGACTTCGCTCTCCGCTTCGAAGGTGCCTGCCGTCGTTACACGAAGAAGGATGTGTATGGAAATGGATGACTGCGGAAGCATAAGGAAGATGGCATGCGTTTGTTTAACTCTAAGAACAAGTCTCGAGGGTTCCCGTCCTTCGACTACCATCTCTTCTCGTAAGGATGCGAAGCCGCTCCTTAAACCTCGTGTGAACGAAAAGAGATGGAACGCGCGATACCGCACAGTGAGGAACACGTTGTGCGGAGGGTTTCTCTCCATTACGTCCTGTGTCATGGAGGTGGATGGGTCTTGCAATGTACGTGGGCTAGCCTCAGTAGCAGTAGTAGCCTGACACTGAATTCTGAGAAACAAGGCCATGTCAAACAGGCTTTCGCGCTAACATCGTGGTGCTTGAAGAAAGAAGCCTTTGGAGACATGTGCGTTGCTATATAAGGTAGGCGTCTTACACTCACCTCTCACGAAACCAAACTGTAGGGAACTAGTCTTTCCACTACCGCCTCCGGGGAAGAAGTTGGAAGAACTTTCCGACGTTCAAAGTGAAGGCACAAATGCTGGGCCGTCTACCACTGTTTGAGAGAGGAGTTGTGTCTCAAGCTCCTGTCAACCCAGATCTTGCTTCGGGAAGAGAGAAGCGTTTTCAGGACTTCGTGTGAAAGCGTAAGGACAATGCCATAGGCTGAATGGTGAAGGAAAATGTGGGTCGAATGCGACCACCAACTAACAAGTTGTCCCCTAGGGAGGTGTGTGTCTGGAAATGGGAGGAAGCGTAAGGAACGAGCTGTACACTTAAGTCTAAGAGACAATGCTGTGGAGGAGCCGTCCTTCGACTCCCCGCCTCCTTTCCTAAGGATCGAAGCAGCTTGACGCCGAGTGTGAACGGAAGCAGAGGAAAAGCCTGCTATACCTTACTCGGGGAACCACTTTGTATGGAGGGCTTCTCTCAATGAACACCACGGCTCACGACGCTAGAAGGGTTTTCAAACGTACGTGAGTTCGCCAAAGGAAAGCCACAGACTACACTGTGCGAAACAAGTCTGTGTCAAACCGCGCCTTCGAGCTTCCATCTGGCTTCACGGGGAAAACCTAGTCACAACATGAACGTGTGGAGCCCTAAACAGGCGGCGTGCACGTCGGTCTGAAGAAACACCACTGCAGAGAAACCGTGTTTCTCCCAACCTCTTCCCTGAAAATGGTAGTCTATTCCAAGGTAAGTGTGACAGCGCAAGGCATGTGCCCCATGCCTGCGCCACGGAAATAAGGAGTGGAGATTGTCTCTCCCGGTTCAAACCTTGTTCCGTGAGAAATGTTTTCAAGAGTACGAGAGAGAGCAGAGGGAAAAGGTCATGCCTTTAAGTCTGAGAAGGAAACCCTGGAAAGCCGTACGCCTACGTATGAGCGGCATTCTGGCGCGAACGTGTGAAGGCATAAAGAATGTGTCCTGGGACGGTGCTTGACAAACCCCTTGTGAAGAAGTCTTCCCTCAGCTATCATATGGTTTCAGGAAGATAAAAGTGTTTTCCGCCGTGGGCGCGAAGGCACGAGGGACGTGCCCTAGAGTGAGCTGTCCGTTTCGAATGTGCCGCCCGTCGTTCCACGAAGAAGGGTGAGTATGGAAATGTATGATGTGAGGAAGCATAGGGAAGATTGCCTACGGGTGTTTAACTCTAAGGACAAATCTAGAGGGTTGCCGTCCGTCGACGACCAGCTCTTTCCCTACGGATGGAAGCGCCGTGTTAAAGCTTAGGGCGAGAGAAAAGAGACGGAATGCGAGATACACCACAGTGGGGAACACGTTGTGTGGAGGGCTTCTCTCCACCAAAGTCTTGGGTCACGAATTTGGAAGGGCCTTCAAATGTACGTGAGCTAGCGTCAGCAGAGCCTTCCACTGAACTCAGAGAAACGAGGCCGCGTCAAACATGATTTCGTGCTAACCCCTTGGTTCGCGAAGCGCGAAGCCTTTTGAGATATGTGTGTGAGGGTCTTGCACTCACCTCTCAAGAAACAAAACGGTAGAGCAATAGTCTTCCCACTACCATCTACAGGGAAGAAGACGGAGGAAATGTCCCACGTTAAAAGTGAAGGCGCAAGTTACTGTGCCATAGAGCCCTGCTTGGGAAAGAACTTGTGTCGAAAGCTTCTCCCAACTCAGATCTTGTTTCGGGAAGATAGAAGCGCTGTCGGTACTTTGTGTGAAAACACAAGGAAAATGCCACACGCTGAATTGTGAAGAGAAATGTGGGTCGAACGTGACCACCAACACACTCGTTGTCCCCTAGAGAGGTGTGTGTCTGGAAGTGGGAGGAAGCGTAACGGACGTGCTATACACTTAACTCCAAGAAACAACGCTGTGGAGGTGCGGTCCTTCGACTGCCCTTCTTCTTTGCTAAGGAACGAAGCGGCTTGAAGCCAAGTGTGAAAGGAAACGGAGGGCAAGGAAGGGTGATATGCCTCACTCGCGGCACAACTTCTGATGGAGGGCTTTTCTCAACGAACACCATGTGTCACGAAGATAGAAGGGTTTGCGAAAGTATGTGACTTCGCCAAAGGAAAGGCATACACGAATCTCGGCGAACCACGTCTGTGTCGATCGCGACTTCGAGCTTCCATCTGGGTTCCCGAGGAACCCATAGTCACATAATGTATGTGTTGTATCCTACTGCAGAAACACCACTGCAGAGAAACCGTGCGTCTACTATCACCTTCCCTGAAACTGGTAGACTTTTGCAATGGAAGTGGGAAATCGCAAGGAATGTGCCCCGTGCCTGTGCCACGGAAGTAACTAGTGTCAATGTCTGTCGCGATTGGAATCCTGTTCCGTGAGAAGCGTTTCCAAGAGTATGAGAGAGAGCAGATGGAAAAGGTCATGGTTTGAAGCGTGAGAAGGAGACCCGTCAGGAAAGCCATACACGTAAGTCGGGGAAGCACTTTCGCGTGACATGGTGAAGGCATCTAGAATGTGCCCTGTGACGGTGCTCGAGAAACCACTTGTGAAGAAGGCTTCCCTCAACTGCCGTATCGTTTCCGTAGGAGGAAACTGTTTTCCGTAGTGGGTGTGAAGGCATAAGGGACGTAGACGAGACTTCGCTCTCCGCTTCGAAGGTGCCTGCCGTCGTTACACGAAGAAGGATGTGTATGGAAATGGATGACTGCGGAAGCATAAGGAAGATGGCATGCGTTTGTTTAACTCTAAGAACAAGTCTCGAGGGTTCCCGTCCTTCGACTACCATCTCTTCTCGTAAGGATGCGAAGCCGCTCCTTAAACCTCGTGTGAACGAAAAGAGATGGAACGCGCGATACCGCACAGTGAGGAACACGTTGTGCGGAGGGTTTCTCTCCATTACGTCCTGTGTCATGGAGGTGGATGGGTCTTGCAATGTACGTGGGCTAGCCTCAGTAGCAGTAGTAGCCTGACACTGAATTCTGAGAAACAAGGCCATGTCAAACAGGCTTTCGCGCTAACATCGTGGTGCTTGAAGAAAGAAGCCTTTGGAGACATGTGCGTTGCTATATAAGGTAGGCGTCTTACACTCACCTCTCACGAAACCAAACTGTAGGGAACTAGTCTTTCCACTACCGCCTCCGGGGAAGAAGTTGGAAGAACTTTCCGACGTTCAAAGTGAAGGCACAAATGCTGGGCCGTCTACCACTGTTTGAGAGAGGAGTTGTGTCTCAAGCTCCTGTCAACCCAGATCTTGCTTCGGGAAGAGAGAAGCGTTTTCAGGACTTCGTGTGAAAGCGTAAGGACAATGCCATAGGCTGAATGGTGAAGGAAAATGTGGGTCGAATGCGACCACCAACTAACAAGTTGTCCCCTAGGGAGGTGTGTGTCTGGAAATGGGAGGAAGCGTAAGGAACGAGCTGTACACTTAAGTCTAAGAGACAATGCTGTGGAGGAGCCGTCCTTCGACTCCCCGCCTCCTTTCCTAAGGATCGAAGCAGCTTGACGCCGAGTGTGAACGGAAGCAGAGGAAAAGCCTGCTATACCTTACTCGGGGAACCACTTTGTATGGAGGGCTTCTCTCAATGAACACCACGGCTCACGACGCTAGAAGGGTTTTCAAACGTACGTGAGTTCGCCAAAGGAAAGCCACAGACTACACTGTGCGAAACAAGTCTGTGTCAAACCGCGCCTTCGAGCTTCCATCTGGCTTCACGGGGAAAACCTAGTCACAACATGAACGTGTGGAGCCCTAAACAGGCGGCGTGCACGTCGGTCTGAAGAAACACCACTGCAGAGAAACCGTGTTTCTCCCAACCTCTTCCCTGAAAATGGTAGTCTATTCCAAGGTAAGTGTGACAGCGCAAGGCATGTGCCCCATGCCTGCGCCACGGAAATAAGGAGTGGAGATTGTCTCTCCCGGTTCAAACCTTGTTCCGTGAGAAATGTTTTCAAGAGTACGAGAGAGAGCAGAGGGAAAAGGTCATGCCTTTAAGTCTGAGAAGGAAACCCTGGAAAGCCGTACGCCTACGTATGAGCGGCATTCTGGCGCGAACGTGTGAAGGCATAAAGAATGTGTCCTGGGACGGTGCTTGACAAACCCCTTGTGAAGAAGTCTTCCCTCAGCTATCATATGGTTTCAGGAAGATAAAAGTGTTTTCCGCCGTGGGCGCGAAGGCACGAGGGACGTGCCCTAGAGTGAGCTGTCCGTTTCGAATGTGCCGCCCGTCGTTCCACGAAGAAGGGTGAGTATGGAAATGTATGATGTGAGGAAGCATAGGGAAGATTGCCTACGGGTGTTTAACTCTAAGGACAAATCTAGAGGGTTGCCGTCCGTCGACGACCAGCTCTTTCCCTACGGATGGAAGCGCCGTGTTAAAGCTTAGGGCGAGAGAAAAGAGACGGAATGCGAGATACACCACAGTGGGGAACACGTTGTGTGGAGGGCTTCTCTCCACCAAAGTCTTGGGTCACGAATTTGGAAGGGCCTTCAAATGTACGTGAGCTAGCGTCAGCAGAGCCTTCCACTGAACTCAGAGAAACGAGGCCGCGTCAAACATGATTTCGTGCTAACCCCTTGGTTCGCGAAGCGCGAAGCCTTTTGAGATATGTGTGTGAGGGTCTTGCACTCACCTCTCAAGAAACAAAACGGTAGAGCAATAGTCTTCCCACTACCATCTACAGGGAAGAAGACGGAGGAAATGTCCCACGTTAAAAGTGAAGGCGCAAGTTACTGTGCCATAGAGCCCTGCTTGGGAAAGAACTTGTGTCGAAAGCTTCTCCCAACTCAGATCTTGTTTCGGGAAGATAGAAGCGCTGTCGGTACTTTGTGTGAAAACACAAGGAAAATGCCACACGCTGAATTGTGAAGAGAAATGTGGGTCGAACGTGACCACCAACACACTCGTTGTCCCCTAGAGAGGTGTGTGTCTGGAAGTGGGAGGAAGCGTAACGGACGTGCTATACACTTAACTCCAAGAAACAACGCTGTGGAGGTGCGGTCCTTCGACTGCCCTTCTTCTTTGCTAAGGAACGAAGCGGCTTGAAGCCAAGTGTGAAAGGAAACGGAGGGCAAGGAAGGGTGATATGCCTCACTCGCGGCACAACTTCTGATGGAGGGCTTTTCTCAACGAACACCATGTGTCACGAAGATAGAAGGGTTTGCGAAAGTATGTGACTTCGCCAAAGGAAAGGCATACACGAATCTCGGCGAACCACGTCTGTGTCGATCGCGACTTCGAGCTTCCATCTGGGTTCCCGAGGAACCCATAGTCACATAATGTATGTGTTGTATCCTACTGCAGAAACACCACTGCAGAGAAACCGTGCGTCTACTATCACCTTCCCTGAAACTGGTAGACTTTTGCAATGGAAGTGGGAAATCGCAAGGAATGTGCCCCGTGCCTGTGCCACGGAAGTAACTAGTGTCAATGTCTGTCGCGATTGGAATCCTGTTCCGTGAGAAGCGTTTCCAAGAGTATGAGAGAGAGCAGATGGAAAAGGTCATGGTTTGAAGCGTGAGAAGGAGACCCGTCAGGAAAGCCATACACGTAAGTCGGGGAAGCACTTTCGCGTGACATGGTGAAGGCATCTAGAATGTGCCCTGTGACGGTGCTCGAGAAACCACTTGTGAAGAAGGCTTCCCTCAACTGCCGTATCGTTTCCGTAGGAGGAAACTGTTTTCCGTAGTGGGTGTGAAGGCATAAGGGACGTAGACGAGACTTCGCTCTCCGCTTCGAAGGTGCCTGCCGTCGTTACACGAAGAAGGATGTGTATGGAAATGGATGACTGCGGAAGCATAAGGAAGATGGCATGCGTTTGTTTAACTCTAAGAACAAGTCTCGAGGGTTCCCGTCCTTCGACTACCATCTCTTCTCGTAAGGATGCGAAGCCGCTCCTTAAACCTCGTGTGAACGAAAAGAGATGGAACGCGCGATACCGCACAGTGAGGAACACGTTGTGCGGAGGGTTTCTCTCCATTACGTCCTGTGTCATGGAGGTGGATGGGTCTTGCAATGTACGTGGGCTAGCCTCAGTAGCAGTAGTAGCCTGACACTGAATTCTGAGAAACAAGGCCATGTCAAACAGGCTTTCGCGCTAACATCGTGGTGCTTGAAGAAAGAAGCCTTTGGAGACATGTGCGTTGCTATATAAGGTAGGCGTCTTACACTCACCTCTCACGAAACCAAACTGTAGGGAACTAGTCTTTCCACTACCGCCTCCGGGGAAGAAGTTGGAAGAACTTTCGACGTTCAAAGTGAAGGCACAAATGCTGGGCCGTCTACCACTGTTTGAGAGAGGAGTTGTGTCTCAAGCTCCTGTCAACCCAGATCTTGCTTCGGGAAGAGAGAAGCGTTTTCAGGACTTCGTGTGAAAGCGTAAGGACAATGCCATAGGCTGAATGGTGAAGGAAAATGTGGGTCGAATGCGACCACCAACTAACAAGTTGTCCCCTAGGGAGGTGTGTGTCTGGAAATGGGAGGAAGCGTAAGGAACGAGCTGTACACTTAAGTCTAAGAGACAATGCTGTGGAGGAGCCGTCCTTCGACTCCCCGCCTCCTTTCCTAAGGATCGAAGCAGCTTGACGCCGAGTGTGAACGGAAGCAGAGGAAAAGCCTGCTATACCTTACTCGGGGAACCACTTTGTATGGAGGGCTTCTCTCAATGAACACCACGGCTCACGACGCTAGAAGGGTTTTCAAACGTACGTGAGTTCGCCAAAGGAAAGCCACAGACTACACTGTGCGAAACAAGTCTGTGTCAAACCGCGCCTTCGAGCTTCCATCTGGCTTCACGGGGAAAACCTAGTCACAACATGAACGTGTGGAGCCCTAAACAGGCGGCGTGCACGTCGGTCTGAAGAAACACCACTGCAGAGAAACCGTGTTTCTCCCAACCTCTTCCCTGAAAATGGTAGTCTATTCCAAGGTAAGTGTGACAGCGCAAGGCATGTGCCCCATGCCTGCGCCACGGAAATAAGGAGTGGAGATTGTCTCTCCCGGTTCAAACCTTGTTCCGTGAGAAATGTTTTCAAGAGTACGAGAGAGAGCAGAGGGAAAAGGTCATGCCTTTAAGTCTGAGAAGGAAACCCTGGAAAGCCGTACGCCTACGTATGAGCGGCATTCTGGCGCGAACGTGTGAAGGCATAAAGAATGTGTCCTGGGACGGTGCTTGACAAACCCCTTGTGAAGAAGTCTTCCCTCAGCTATCATATGGTTTCAGGAAGATAAAAGTGTTTTCCGCCGTGGGCGCGAAGGCACGAGGGACGTGCCCTAGAGTGAGCTGTCCGTTTCGAATGTGCCGCCCGTCGTTCCACGAAGAAGGGTGAGTATGGAAATGTATGATGTGAGGAAGCATAGGGAAGATTGCCTACGGGTGTTTAACTCTAAGGACAAATCTAGAGGGTTGCCGTCCGTCGACGACCAGCTCTTTCCCTACGGATGGAAGCGCCGTGTTAAAGCTTAGGGCGAGAGAAAAGAGACGGAATGCGAGATACACCACAGTGGGGAACACGTTGTGTGGAGGGCTTCTCTCCACCAAAGTCTTGGGTCACGAATTTGGAAGGGCCTTCAAATGTACGTGAGCTAGCGTCAGCAGAGCCTTCCACTGAACTCAGAGAAACGAGGCCGCGTCAAACATGATTTCGTGCTAACCCCTTGGTTCGCGAAGCGCGAAGCCTTTTGAGATATGTGTGTGAGGGTCTTGCACTCACCTCTCAAGAAACAAAACGGTAGAGCAATAGTCTTCCCACTACCATCTACAGGGAAGAAGACGGAGGAAATGTCCCACGTTAAAAGTGAAGGCGCAAGTTACTGTGCCATAGAGCCCTGCTTGGGAAAGAACTTGTGTCGAAAGCTTCTCCCAACTCAGATCTTGTTTCGGGAAGATAGAAGCGCTGTCGGTACTTTGT